>NW_011494935.1:4989632-4989965 GCF_000754665.1 Bison bison bison | reverse complement strand
TTCTACTGTGACTGTGGATCCTCTATACATAAATTTAAGTGCAGTAAATACACTGGTAGATGAGGAGAGCAAAAATTCTACTGTGACTGTGGATCCTCTATACATAAATTTAAGTGCAGTAAATACACTGGTAGATGATGAGAGAGTAATTTAGGCTGGAGGGCCTGTTTTAAAACATGACCCAGCAATCCCACTGCTGGGCATACACACCGAGGAAAACAGAATTGAAAGAGACATGTGTACCCCAATGTTCATCACAGCACTGTTTATAATAGCCAGGACATGGAAGCAACCTAGATGTCCATCAGCAGATGAATGGATAAGAAAGTTGTG
>NW_011494935.1:4985550-4989532 GCF_000754665.1 Bison bison bison | reverse complement strand
TGTCTGTGCTCATTTGCTAAAACTGCTGCCTGCTGCTGCTGCTGCTGCTAAGTGGCTTCAGTCGTGTCCAACTCTGTGCGACCCCATAGATGGCAGCCCACCAGGCTCCCCCGTCCGTGGGATTCTCCAGGCAAGAACACTGAAGTGGGTTGCCATTTCCTTCTCCAATGCATGAAAGTGAAAAGTGAAAATGAAGTTGCTCAGTCATGTCCGACTCTTAGTGACTCCATGGACTGTGGCCCACCAGGTTCCTCCGTCCATGGGATTTTCCAGGCAAGAGTACTGGAATGGGGTACCATTGTCTTAAAACTGCTGCCTAACCTCCACGATATTGCAGGCAGATGAGCTACCAAGGAACCGGACCAACCTTTGCACGCGTGGTTAGTCATGGCACTGACTCCTCTCATACCTTCCTAGTGCTGTGTGCCACTTGTTCTCTTGTTCTAGTTAAATTACGAGCGATGCCTGTTGATTATTTCATAAAGATGTTTTCTTTCCCACAAAACAGAGATGTTAAAGGTTTCTCTTGAATCTATTTGATAATTACATTTTTAGTATATTGAAAATAATCTTAGAGTTCCAGCCACAAAATAGGAATCATAAATCATATTTGTTATTAACAGGAAAAAGGCAAATTCCTTTATCAGCTCTTCTCCATGTGGTTCTAACCTTTAGCTCTAAGAAGCTTAGTTAATACATTTGCATGGTAATTAAAAATCAGTGATGTTTAAAGGAACTTAAATCTAATGTGGAATTAATGGGATATGTGAAGCACACCAGAACTTAAATATTTTGTTTAGCTAATTACAGAGCTTAGGTAAAATAAGAACAGGAAAATCTCAAGTAAAATTGAGTTCCTCATAGCTACACTTATATGTAATAATATACTTATTCATTTCCCAAATTAAAAAATTCTGTTTTGCGAATTGTCTCCTGGGTAGAATGGAACATATTTTCTAATAATTAGCACTTGGTCCTGAAAATAAAAGTTTTATTTTACTTTTGATTTTTTTTGCACTTTAGTTTTTTTTTTTTTCCTCATATTTAGTAGAATATTAAATGTGGTTTTAGAGAAATCTTGAAGATTTTAATGTGTAAAATCTTAGGGGTATTAGGGGGATATTTCTAATTTAAAAAAATGATGTCACCTGAAGAAGAGTTTGATTTAAAGACTGAGTTTATTTTTCCTAAAATGGTCCTTTTTCTTATCTCTCTAAGCTGTGTTTCAAGTGAATTCAACAGAAGCTGAAATTAACTGGTCTAAATGGATAGAGTATTATTGCAAATGGCAGCATCACCAAATATAGACTAATGATATACTGATGGCTAGTTTTATGTGTCATCTTGATCCTAACTAATACAGGTATTATAGCTACTCCTTAATGAGTACTTGCTCTGATAAAGTCTTGGATTAACATGCATATATACATTTTCTTATTTAAAATTCATTAGCAATTCTAAGAATAAGGTATATTTAATGTGCAGAAACTAGAGATTAGAAATAATAAGCAATTTCCTAAACTCACAATATATTGTAAATGAAGGGGGCAAGTTTGGCTCAAAATCTAGCTAAGGTTTGCGATGACTGCAGTATGGAATAGTGTGTGGATATTAATTTTGGCTGAGGAATCTGGGAGACCTCAGAGCACTATAGAGTTCTATAAACAGTCAAAAATTCTACTGTGACTGTGGATCCTCTATACATAAATTTAAGTGCAGTAAATACACTGGTAGATGAGGAGAGAGTAATTTAGGCTGGAGGGCCTGTTTTAAAACATGACCCAGCAATCCCACTGCTGGGCATACACACCGAGGAAAACAGAATTGAAAGAGACATGTGTACCCCAATGTTCATCACAGCACTGTTTATAATAGCCAGGACATGGAAGCAACCTAGATGTCCATCAGCAGATGAATGGATAAGAAAGTTGTGGTACATATGCACAATAAAGTATTACTCAGCCATTAAAAAGAATACATCTGAATCAGCTCTAATGAGGTGGATGAAACTGGAGCCTATTATACAGAGTGAAGTAAGCCAGAAAGAAAAACACCAATACAGTATACTAACACATATATATGGAATTTAGAAAGATGGTAACGCTAACCCTATATGCGAGACAACAAAAGAGACACAGATGTATAGAACAGTCTTTTGGACTCTGTGGGAGAAGGCGAGGGTGGGATGATCTGAGAGAATAGCACTGAAACATGTATGTTATCATATGTGAAACAGATCACCAGTTCAGGTTCAATGCATGAGACAGGGTGGTCAGGGCTAGTGCACTGGGATGACCCAGAGGGATGGGATGAGGAGGGGGGTTCAGGATGGGGAACACATGTACACCATGGCTGATGCATGTCAATGTATGGCAAAAACCACTACAATATTGTAAAGTAATTAGCCTCCAACTAAAATAAATAAATTTAAAAAACAAACAAAGGGTTCTAAATGCAGAGAGGTTGCATTTAAGCCTGTGGTGGAGGATTGAGAGGATGCCATTCATGGGAAGAGTTGAGGGAAGAGTGTCCAAAACCCTAGTCAGATAATTAGTGAACACAGTTGTGACTGTTTGGTGTTGGAGAAGACTCTTGAGAGTCCCTTGGACTGCAAGGAGATCCAACCAGTCCATTCTAAAGGAGATCAGCCCTGGGTGTTTGGAAGGAATGATACTAAAGCTGAAACACTAGTACTTTGGCCACCTCATGTGAAGAGTTGACTCATTGGAAAAGACTCTGATGCTGGGAGGGATTGGGGGCAGGAGGAAAATGGGACGACAGAGGATGAGATAGCTGGATGGCATCACAGACTCAATGGATGTGTTTGAGTGAACTCCAGGAGTTGGTGATGGACAGGGAGGCCTGGTGTGCTGTGATTCATGGGGTCACAAAGAGTCGGACATGACTGAGCCACTGAACTGAACTGAAGCAAAAGTGTCAGGTGACATGCACATCATTTTGTTCTCTGGAGCTGTCATCATGAAGTTCTGGAATGATGTCATACTTGGCTAACATGTTTGGCATGGAAAAGAATATAACTATATGAGTATAACTATATTTCCTTTTTTACTTCAAATGAAATATAGCCCCAAATTCCTGACTTTGAAATGAACTTGTCTTTGAAAAAAGCAAATGATGAGGAACCCAAGTTTTAGCACTTGTTATAGGTCATCTTGAACCTCAATTGTTTGACATTTCCAGTGTGTGTAATTTTTTTTGTTGGAATTTTTTTTTTTATTGCTTTTAGTTGAGCTCTATGCCTGCCTCTTATAAATAAGAGTAGTAAAGATTTATCAAAACTCCAGTATTTTGGTTGGTTTGATGATTTTAATCATTTAATTTTTCAAAATAAGAAATATGTAATGTATGCTAAAAATGCTACTTGAGTGTATTTCCCATTCTCAGATATTATTATTTTACATTTGTTGACTCTGTTTGAGTCTGTTGCTTTGCTTTTCAATTTAAGGGATGAGGAAGTTTTGTTTTAATCTGTGACTAAGTAAGAATAGCTTATATTATATAATTGGATTGCGGGAATTTTAAATGGTTAAACTTTGTACATTTCTCTATTTTTAAAATCTTTTTCAAACTGTATTTTATAGTCTGCAAAAGATTTTCCTGAGTGTAAAATAAAATAGTCATACAGTTTATATAAGAGCAATATTTTCTAGGTGTGTTGATCTATCTATCTTTTTATCTATCTCTTCAGTTTTGATGTAGAATAGTATAATAACCTCTGCCATCAGACTAAATCTATTCATGATAAATACACCTATGATGATGTATTTAGTACCTTTGTAGAGAGTAAGAGATAACTGCTGCTGCTGCTGCTGCTGGTAAGTCGCTTCAGTCGTGTCCAACTCTGTGTGACCCCATAGACAGCAGCCCACCAGGCTCCCCTGTCCCTGGGATTCTCCAGGCAAGAACACTGGAGTGGGTTGCCATTTCCTTCTCCAATGCATGAAAGTGAAAAGTGAAAGTG
>NW_011494935.1:4985030-4985450 GCF_000754665.1 Bison bison bison | reverse complement strand
AACCCTAGATGAGGTCTATTGGCCCTGCAGTCACTCGAGAGCAATCCCCAGCTTTCCTTCGCAACTCGAATGGAAGATTGGACTTGCCTGGGCCAACACAAGAGGCATCCTGAATTCCCCGTCGTAACTCGAGAATCCCGCCGTAACTCGGAAAAACCACGTGGCTCCGCCGTCATCGCAAGATGAAGCCCTTTCCCGCTACAGCGTCTCAGGAGAAGTCCCCCGTTAGGAATTGGAGGTCGAAAGGGCACTTTGCACCCTTGATGCGACCCACAAAGTTCCCCGAAATCCCGGTCTCCCTCGAGAGGAACACTGAGGTTTTCTGGCACCCCCTCCTCTGAGCCCTTTCTCCCCTCCTCATCTGGACAGGAGGGTCGACTCCCCTGCTTTGTCTGGAAGGGGTTCCCGACCTTCCGGTCG
>NW_011494935.1:4982918-4984930 GCF_000754665.1 Bison bison bison | reverse complement strand
CTCCTCCATCCATGGGATTTTCCAGGCAAGAGTACTGGAGTGGGGTGCCATTGCCTTCTCCGAAGAGATACCTGTAAGTACCTATATAGTAGCAAAGAAGTTGTTACTTTTGCAGTCATTATAGATAAGCCCTTTTATTTTACTATGAAACTATGGTGTTACATATGGTCAAAATCCTCCTAGCATCAGGATTGTTACTATAACCTGATAATCAGTAACTTGACTACTATGGTGTAGAAGGCATATGGTTCTGAACCTCTAACAATAATGAATATACCCTTAAAAGACCAAAGAAGTATGTTGGAAGATGCAAAACTTAGGGAAATTCAAATCATCAGGAAAAATGATTTTTTTCTTCCTTCTTGCCTCCTTTCCATAGTGATTTTTTTTTTAGCGAAGTATAAATATAAGATATAATATAAAGTGGTCTGGATACCTTGGTAGGTACTTAAACTAAAACAAAACAAAACAAAACGAACTATTGTAAAAGAAAACTGGACTAGTGTCCTGATGGCTGTAGTTGAAATCCAGGCTTAAATAAAATTAATGAATACTATATAGTAAAAGTTTTTAAAGGGTTTAGTGGGAGAACCTTATTTTTTGGATTATGTAGAAAAAGAATTTTCTGAGAAGGTAAAAGCCAAGCCTCATCTTAGAAGACTAATCATGAATGAGCTGTGTAGAAAGAGCATGTCAGTCCCAGTGTGAAAAGGGGCCTAGAGGGGTGATTTTAGAGGCAAGGACACCTATAGGAAGTAACATGAGTGACTGAAGCAGAGGTGACAGTGACCTTTCCCAGGACGGTGGCAATGGGTTGTGGTGGAAAGGTTCATATTTATCTGTCAACTCTGTACTGGTTGTAGAAGGCAAGTGTTTGTTCTCATTGGTGAGTTTGTATTTCACACTGAGTATACCATCTTTGGTGTTCCTTGGTGGCTCAGATGGTAAAGAATCTGCCTGCAGTGCAGAAGACCCAGGTTCAATCCCTGGGTCAGGAAGAACGCATGGAGAAGGGCATGACAACCCACTCCAGTATTCTTGCCTGGAGAATCCCATGGACAGAGGAGCCGGTGGGGTACAGTCCATGGAGTGGCAAAGGGTCGGACATGACTGAGTGACTAACACACACACACACAGTATCTTTAGTGTGATTCACGGGAAGAAGTGATGTGAAGAGAGGGTTGAGAAACATTTAGGATGGAGAGTTGAAAGGACAGATGTGAATAATGATGCAACACAATGCTATGAGTGCAGTAATCAACATGGGTGAGTGTAAGATAGAACTGATACTAAGATAACAATGGTTAACTCTTTCTGAAGATACCAGACTTTTATAGGAATGTGATGCCTGTGCTGATTTTACTCCTATAAAAAAATTGAAATAAAAGCTTTCGAGGGAAAAGAAACCGCATGTGCCCAATTTTCAAAGTAATAAAACTGAGCATGGTATTCAGGGATGTACATGTGGACTGGCCTTGCTAACATATACTGTACAATACAAGAAGGCATGTTAGGCATATTACTGTGAAGCAGTTTCCTCTTGCAAAACACTGGGGTGTTTTCATGTGATTTTGATGAAAATCATTGCAGTTCCCTCAGCTAATCATACTGAATGTATTTTGTATTTGATATTTATTAGTTGTTGAGGTACTTTAATCAAAGAGTGAATTTTCTGTGGCATGTTTTACGTCTGTTATTAATATTTTGAGACTTAATGCAGAGTAAATGAAATAAGAGCGATCTAGCACTCCAGTTATGTAGTGTTGCCTCATTTCTTTATATAGCTTTCTGTAATGGAGTTAAGTGTGGCTGGTTTAAAAGGGAGCCACAAAGCCTCTCCAGAGACAGAATAGCTTAGAGAAAATTGGGTTACTCTGGCAGATTAACTCTACCTTACTTATACAATGGTGGTTTACAGATTTACATGCCTTATTTTTACTACGTGAGCAAAAACTTAAGAATTCTAGGGCCATGTGAAAAGGTAAAAGAATAGCAAGGAAGAATAATTTGGC
>NW_011494935.1:4975158-4982818 GCF_000754665.1 Bison bison bison | reverse complement strand
TGTGACTTATCTCTTACTAACTGCATCCTTCAGGTCTCTTTGTAATTGCCTCTCTTCTTCATGGAAATCACAAGCTTCATCCTATTTTCTGTTCAGAAACCTGGACAGTTTATCTTCCTTTTAGCAAATTTAGTTGAAAATTACTTATTTGAGTTTAACATCTGTTTGCTAAAGTGCCAGCCTGAAAAGAGTGATGCCATCTTGAGAGACAAGGAGTTGTAGTGTTTTTTTTTTTTTGGCAGGATAGTGTCATGGTCAGGGTTCTACATTTTGGGCCAGAGAAACTCCATCCAAATCCCAGCTTCTATTTCTCAAGCCTCATCTCTAAAATGTGGACAACATTGTTACCCATGTAACATGTTGGTAATTTATCCATGTTGTCTTTATCTACCAGCCTTCTCCCTATCCAGAGTGCAAGCTTTATGAGAATAGGGAAATTGACATGCAGTTTGTTATGTGCAAGAGCATTGCTTGACACACTATAGCTTCTTAAATCTTTGTGGAATAAATGAATAGGCAATTTAAGTATCTACGTAGTGTTTTTGTGAGGGTTAAGTAAGTTTGTATTTCTAAAGCTCTTAACACAGTGCCTGTAAGAGAATAGGCATTTCTTGATTGAAAAAGAATCTTTTTTACTTCATTTTTAGGTGCTAAGTCACGCCTGACTCTTTGTGACCCCATGGACTGTAGCCCACTAGGCTCCTCTGTCCATGAGATTTCCCAGGCAAGAGTACTGGAGTGGGTAGCCATTTCCTTCTCCAGGGAATCTTCACTTAGAACCTGTGTTTCCGGCATTGATAGGCAGATTCTTTACCATGAGCCACCAGTTAGTATTAAAACAACTTTCCTTTTAAAACAGTCTTTGAACATTTTTGCCCCAATCTTTTTGTGTAGATATATCTCCATTTATCTTGGATAAATATCTAATACTAAGTGGAATTAGAAGGTTTTGTGTAGATATATGATTAACTTCATAAGGAGCTGCCAACCTGTTCTCCAAAGTGGTCATTTCACTTTGCCCTCCCACCAGTAGTTAGAAAAATTTGGTTTGTTCTACATCCTTGCCAACCGTTGGTGGTGTTCTTTATAAATTTAGCCATTCTAGTGGGGGTGTAATGGTATCTCACTGTGATTTTAATTTGCATTTTCTCTGATGACTAATGCTATGGAGCAATTTTTCATATGCTTATTGACCAGTTTGCATATCTTCTTTTGCGAAGTGTCTGCTTTAGTCTTTTGTTCATTTTTAAATGGTTTGTTATTTTATAACTGATTTGTAGCAGTTATGCACACATTCTACTTATAGTCCCTTTCAGTATATGTATGTGTGTGTATATATACATATGTGTGTATATGTGTGTGTGTGTGTGAATGTATATGGTCTGTGACTTGTCTATTCATTTTCATAGCAACCTTTTCTCACCTCCATTAGTTTTATTTTGAAATAATTTTAGTTTTACAAAGGAGTTTCAAAGATAGTACAGAGAATTCCCAAGTGCCCTTCATCTAGCTTCTTTTAATGTTAACATCTTACATAACAATTTTCTAAGCTAAGAAATTAACACTGGGATGGTACGGTGAGGGAGGAGGGAGGAGGATTCAGGATGTATACACGTGTCTACCTGTGGTGGATTCATGTTGATATATGGCAAAACCAATACAATATTGTAAAGTTAAAAAATAAAATTAAAAAAAAAATTTAAATTAAAAAAATTAACACTGGTACGATACTATTAAATAACCTACAGACTTTATGCAGATTTCTCCAGTTTTTCCAGTAATGTCCTTTTCCTGGTCCAGAATCCATTCTAGAGCACCACATTACATTTAGTTTTCATTTCTCCTTAGTCTCCTATGGGCATCTCAGATGACCCAGTGGTAGAGAATCTGCCTGCCTGTGCAGGAGATGCAAGTTCAATTCTTGGGTCAAGAAGATCCCCTGGAGTAGGAAATGGCAACCCACTCCAGTATTCTTGCCTGGAAAATTCTATGAATAGAGGAGTCTGGTGGGTTATAGTCTGAGGGGTCACAAACATGCCTGAGCACACACATACATAGTCTCCTGCAATGTGTGATAGCTTCCTGGGCTTTCCAGATCTCAGAAATTTTTTGGAGTCTGGTCATTTATTTTTTGGAATATGCCTCAGTTTGGGTTTAACACCTTTTTATAAGCAGAAGTTTTTAACTTTTTGGAGTTCAGTTTAGTAGTGTTTTCTTACCTAATTAATGTTTTCTGTGTCCTGTTCAAAAAATCTTTGACTATCCAAAGTTATAAATATGCTTCTATGTTTTCTTTAGGGAGCTTTATAGTTGTTGCTTTTATGTTTAGATCTGTGATCCAAAATGAATTAATTTTTTCTCTATGGATTGACATAGGGAATTGAGGTTCTTTTTATGAATTACAATTTTTCAACATTATTTGTTTTTTAAAAATGACCCTTTTCCACTGTATTATATTTTTTAGTGCCTTTGACACAAATTAAAATACATAAGTATGAGTCTCTTGCTGAATTCTAGTCTGCTCCATTGTTGTTGTTGTCTCATGCTGGTATCACCATCTTGATTACTGTAACTTTAGATCACAGTGGATAAACTTTTTCTAAAAGAGGCAAATAGTAAGTGTTTTGAGCTTGTAGGAGATAAGATCTCTCTGACAATGATTTAGCTCTGTAGTCAAGGATAGCAGCGATATGTAAGTGTATGTAAGCAGCCGTATGTAAGAGAGGGCTGTTGCTGTGCAGCACTAAAATTTTATTTACAAAAAAAAGAAGCAGCCAGCCTCTGGGCAGTAGTTTCCACTCTAAAGCAGAGACTTGAAATCAGATCATGCAAGTCCTCTGACTTCATTCTTCTTTTTTGCAATTATTTTGGCTTTTCTAGGTCATCTGCAAGTTCATATAAATTGTGGAATAAAGTTATCATTTTTGGGGGGAAAAAGAAGTACTTGCTGGAAGATTTATTTTGGTTGCATTGAATTTATACATCGATTTGGGGAGAATTGACAGCTTAACAATATTTTGTAGTCCAATGCATGAGCATGATGTATTTCTTCATTTATTTTGGCCTTCTCTAATTTATCTCATGAATGTTTGTATAGAGATATTGCACATGCTTTGTTGAAATGGTCTGTACATATTTTGTGTACATATTTTCAATGTTTTTATAAATGGTGAGTTAATTTATCTTTCAGTCATTCCACTGTTTGGGCTTCCATGATAGCACAGTGGTAAAGAACCCACCTGCCAACGCAGGAGATACAAGAGACATGGGTTCAATTCCTGGGTCAGGAATATTCCCTGGAGAAAGAAATGGCAACCCACTCCAGGATTCTTGCCTGGAAAATCCCATGGACTGAGGAACCTGGCTGGCTGCAGTCCATAGGGGACACAAAAGAATCAGACACAACTTAGCAACCAAACAATAACAACATCTGGTCATTCACCTTGCCTTCTATGAGCTTCCTTAAGTTCCCTTATCAAACTTAGTATTTTTGTTTGTGTATTTTTTAGGATTTCCTATGTATATAGTCATATCATCTGTGAACAGTTTAATGCCTTTCTAATCTTTATTAGTTATTACAGTGGCTTCGATTTCTAGTACAACATTTGATAGACATAAAAGTGATGATAACAGAGATCCTAGCTTTATTTCTCACTTTAGGGGGAAATAAGATTCTGAATATTAAGTATGATATTATCTGAAATTTTTCAGAGATGTCTTTTTATTAGAGTAAGATTTCCCTTCTATTTCTAATTGCTGTGTTTTTTTTTTAAATCACAAATTGGTATTTTTTACAACATGCTTTTTCTAAACCTATTAATATGGTCATATTATTTTTCTTGTCTATTTGGTTAGTGGGTGAAAGAAATATATGGATTGATTTTAAAATATTAAAGCATGTTGTATGCCTATGATAAACTCCATTTAATCATGCTGAATTACTCTTTTAATATATTACTAGATTTTATGTGCTAATATTTTGTTAACATCTTACATAACATTTTTCAAAAGTATTAAATAACCTACAGACTTTATACAGATTTCCCCAGTTTTTCCACTAATGTCATTATATTTAAACTCTTCTTTATTCCATATAAAAACTATGAATTTCTCCATAAAAACTGTTTTGGATAAATCCCACAAATTTTGAATTATTCTGTTGTCATCATTCAATTCAAAATATTTTAATATTCCATGTATTTGCTTACATACTCTATAAGTTGTTTAAAAATATTTTGTGTTTTTACAGTGTTGTGTTGTTTTTGGAATCTAATTTTATTCTGTTATTGTCAGAATACACACACACACGTGCATGCTACACACATACATCAGTTCTTAGAAATTTTTGAACTAATTGAGTGCCCCAGTATGTAGCCTATCTTAGTGAATATTCCATGCGCACCAGAGAATTATGGGTATTCTTCTGTCTGGGTGTGGTATTCTATAAATACTATTTCGTGTATCTTGTTTTTTCGTTCAGATCTTCAGTATCCTTATTGAGTTTTTGGTCTACTTTATTCATCAGCTATTTGAGAGAGTTGTTAAAATTTCCATCCATAGTTGTAGATTAGTCATTTTCTTCCTTTAGATCTGTTAGTTTTTGCTTCATATATTTCAGAGCTCTACAGTCAGGTGGCACACTCATTTACATGTTGTCTTTTTGATAAATTGATGCTTTTATGAGTGTGACAGTTTGTCTTTATGTGTAGTTGTATTCCTTGCCTAAAAGTCTAATGTGTCAATTTTTAATTAGCCATTCTGATTTTCCTATTGTTAGTATTAGAATTGAGTGTGTGTTTGTGTGTGGTTTTACATCTCCCTGGATCTTTATATTTAAAATCTCTCTCTTGTGGGCAGCGTATAATTGAGTCTTTCTTGTCTAGTTCAACAGTCTCTGTATGAATGAGGTATCTCATCTATTTACAACTACATTCAGTGTAATTATTGAACTGTTTGGGGCTTAAATCAACCGTATTACTATTTCAGTTTCATTTGTCCAATTTACTTTTTTGTTTCTTTTAAAAAATTCTTCCTACCACATTTTAATTTACTGATGATTTTTCAGTTACATTTTCTTCTCTTTTTCAATTCCAGAACTTCCAAATGATTAAAAAAAAATAGTTTCTGTATCTCTGCTGAGATTTCTCATTTGCTTCTTTATTATATACTTCTTTTCTTTTGAATCCAAGAGAATGTTTATAAAAGCTCTTTTAAAGTCCTTACCTAAGAATACCAAAAATGCAGCCCGCTCAAAAAAAAGAAAGAAAGAAAGAATCCTTGGTCTTCTTTTTTAACTGTTTCTCTCCCATTTTTCAGTCATTTTTCCTGCTTCCCCCAGGAGTAATATTTGAATTCAATTTTTAAAAATGCTATACTATCAATAGTTCAGATTTTGTTTTCTTCACTTAAAATTTGTTGAGTGGTCTAATTAGTAATTACTAGTATATTAGTTTGGTCTTGTTGAGGCTGATTTTTAGGCTTTTTATTCTGGGGGGCAAAGGAGAGGCGTGAAGAGAAGTGAAGAGAAGCTTGACTCCAAGAAAAGGCTTCTTTGAATCTCAACTGAATGACTAGCATTTTCCTCTAAAAGTCTTTGTTCTCTGGTTCTTTAAACTGCTATGTCTGTGATTAATCACTGTCTTATGGAATTCCCATTTAGCTCACAGATCCCAAGATCCATTTCTTCTACTGACCAAACTATTGCTCCCTGCTTAAGATATACTTACCATTGCTGTGCTTTGGATATGCTCCTGGGCAAGAGGTTATGGAGCTTATGATTCTCACTTCCTATGTTTCTTTTCTTCCAAGGATTATAGCCCTATGCTGTCTGATGGTCCAGTACTGGAACAGAGTTGCTTCATATTATATCTGGTTTTATAGTTTTTTTACAGCAGGGAGTAAATGGAGGAGAAACAGGAGATATGGTGATTTAAGTGTAATACCCATTAGTCCTCATAACTAGAACTGAAAGTTTCAAATCAGTGTTAATCTCATGTTCATGTTCAAGTTAACTTTTGATTTGTAGATCGTGCAATTCATTCATTTGCAGATGCATGTGTACATTTCATATTTATTCTAATAACTTGTCTCTTTTATGGTAAATATATTGAATAATGGAAGTACTGATGTTTTAAACAATCTATATATCATACTTTTGTTTATCATCACTTGAAGTGGTATATATGTAAGTCTTACTGTAGTGGAGCTCTTTGTACTGAAAAGACAACTCTACTTTTTCACTTTATTTTTTATTTTGATTTAGATCACAATTTCTCTGTCAACATAGTGAAGTTATACTTAGGTTCCATGACATAATAGAAATATAAATAATTTTTATATATTATATAAAGTATTTTATATAATATTGTAAATATTATAGCATGTATATAATTTATTCTAACATTTATAACATGTTTATATTAAATATACAAGCATATAAATAAAATAGAAATATAAAACCAATTTAGAAAATAATTATAATTAAGTATTCATAGTAATTTCTTTTTTCTATTATATATGCATTTTATACTTTATATAAAATAATTTTAACAATGAAATAACTTTAATTAAGAGAGTTTACAGTTTTAGTTATCTAACATATCTCTCAAGCTTTCATTTAATTGTAGAAAAGAAGAAACAGATAAATACTTAGATTTAAATACATACACAAAATACCTAATAGAAAATCAGATTCACTATCAAAGAAGTTTTACTAGATTTTACTGGAAAGTACACTCAATATCTGTACAATATTGGATGTGTAGCAGTAACTTAAGATGAAACAACTTCAGCTGATAAGTCTCTAAAATTGTGCCATTAGCATTGAAAAATAAGAGCTTGATTAGGTTGCTGTTTCTTAAATTGTCAAAAGGGAAAGGGAAAGTTGCACAGTTTAGCATTTTAGAAAATAAAATACTCAAAAGGCCACTGCAATTTAAAACGGATAATGGAAAATCACAACTGTCTGTTTAGATCTGTGGTTGAAAGGTAATTAATTCCGCCTTGCTAAAGGCAAATTATTTTCTCATCCTTTTAATACCACTCATAGCACTTTTTTTTTTTGTAACTACGACTTGGCATAAAGATTTTTAAAAAGAAATTCAGACTTTTGGAAGGTAGCTCTCATATATAGCGTAGTTTTTTTTTTTTTTTTCTTTTCAAGATGGTGTTATATTCTGGCCAGTGAGTTTTTAATGTGCATTTTCTTTATAGGAACACTTATTCAGAACCTTTTAAATGTTCTCACTAAGCACTGAAAATTTATTATTTAAAACATTCTGTGTATCAGATGATATGTTAGTCACTCAGTTGTGTCCTACTCTTTGTGACCCCAGGGACACAGCCATGGAATTCTCCAGGCAAGAATACTGAAGTGGGTATCCATTCCCTTCTCCAGGGAATCTTCTCAACCCAGAGATCGAACGTGGGTCTCCTGCATTGTGGCCAGATTCTTTACTGTCTGAGACACAAAGGAAGGCCCATTAGATGATATAAGTCAATTTTAAAATAAATATATCAGGAAAAACTAGATTAAAAATAATAATCTGAGATTAAAATATTTGGGAAAATTTTATGAGTTTGACATGCTTGGAAACATCTTTTAATGGCATAAAACCTGGAGTAGCATTCACTGATCAGTCAGTTCAGTCAGTTCAGTCGC
>NW_011494935.1:4970253-4975058 GCF_000754665.1 Bison bison bison | reverse complement strand
AACTCCCGGAGTTCACCCAAACCCATGTCCATTGAGTCGGTGATGCCATCCAACCATCTCATCTTCTGTCGTCCCCTTCTCCTCCTACCCTCAATTTTTCCCAGCATCAGGATCTTTTCAAATGAGTCAGCTCTTCACATCAGGTGGCCAAAGTATTGGAATTTCAGCTCCAACATCAGTCCTTCCAATGAACACCCAGGACTGATCTCCTTGAGGATGGACTGGTTGGATCTCCTTGCAGTCCAAGGGACTCTCAAGAGTCTTCTCCAACACGACAGTTCAAAAGCATCAATTCTTCGGTGCTCAGCTTTCTTTATAGTCCAACTCTCACATCCATACATGACCACTGGAAAAACCATAGCCTTGACTAGACAGGTCTTTGTTGGCAAAGTTATGTCTCTGCTTTTTAACATGCTGTCTAGGTTGGTCATAACTTTCCTTCCAAGGAGTAAGTGTCTTTTAATTTCATGGCTGCAATCACCATCAGTGATCTCCCTTAAATTATATGAATTTTTACTTTACAATATAAAGAGTATTGTACATATGGATCTCTACTTATTGAAAGCTTCAAGGAGACCATGCTAGAGGTTTGATATCATTTGAAAAAAGAATTATAAAGTAAGAGAGATGGGAAAGAAAACAGATTAAAAGCAACAAAAATAGCAATAAAAAGCAAGCAAACTGGAAAGATCATTCACCCATTTCCCATTAAGGATTATCCACAATAATAGTCACTTTATGTACATTTACTAATTAATCCCCAAAGTAATTGTATTATATCCATTGTACAATTGGAACCCCATTTGCCAGATCCCTAAGCCCATGTCTTTTCATTACTCCATATTGACTTTAAGGTCATTCAGCTCAGCCCCTTGTTTTATATATGGGCAGGAGGGTGCGTGAGGGAGGAAAAAGAAAAAATAACCAAACAACCAAAGATCAGAAATTAGGTCACAGAAAGATAAAGGTACTTAGTTTATTTAAAAACAATACACAGCTAGTATATAGTAGCCTGGATGTTTAGTCTTAAACCTTCCTACCGCTATCCTCTGTATCACTCAAGCAATGTCATCCTTAGAGTGATAAAACTCACTTTAGGAAAGGAACTCTGAGAGAATTTGCGTATTTAAATTACAAAAATCTGCATCCATAAGATCCACAGATCTTCTACCCTGGGAACTTTGTACAACTTGGTTTATTTTTGAATGACCTTTTTAATTCTTATAGCCGGTAGGCCTGCTATTTGAACCATGAAATCAATTTTCCTCATCATAGAGTGTGAAGAGCAACAAGATATAGTATTTTCTTTAAAAAAATTATTAATAGAGATAAGCAAAACAATTAGTGAGCTTTCATGTTCACTGAGGTTTGTCTTTCCCTTCCTCTACCCCAGAATGAAGAAAAAATACTTGGACTTTTTATACTTCTCTTTAATCTATCTAGTGGTCATTGTAATAAATGACTTGAATATATTCCCCAGATGGTTCTCATATTAGAAGAAAAACTATTGTTGTATTAGTTTTTGTTATGCTTTTTATTTTTGTTCTGTTATATTGTGTATTTTTTTTTGATTGTTTTCAAAATGCTAAGGAATCATTAAAAGTCAGTGTATTGGTAATACCTGGGGAAGGGATGATAATTCCATTGTTTATGTATAGTTATAGTCCATATACTTAACAGATTTCAGCTACACATTGAAATATTATACTCTTAAAATGTTTTGGAGGAATGTCATGAACATTGAGTTTACAAGGGCCAAGGGAGGATTAAGTAGTCAAGTTTATTCCTCTTATTTTACAGATAAAGAAATGAACCCCAATGAGAATGATTTGGTCAAGGTCACTCTGACTATCAGTCTAGGGCTTCTAATACTGCACACCCTATAGGCTCCATATGTAATTCAGTTTCAGGGAAAGTGAATGTGAAAGTGAAGATATTCAGTCTTCTCCAACTCTTGGGACCCCATGGACTGTAGCCTACCAAGCTTCTCTGTCCATGAGATTTTCCAGGCAAGGATACTGGAGTGGGTTGCCATTTAAAACAAAAAACAAAACAACTAAATTTGCTCACTTTTCAAAATGAGATTCTGTTCTCATATTTGCCACCTATTATTGATTATAATTTGGGTGTTGAGAAGTAATGCATTTTCTCTCTCAAAAAGTATTAGTGATTTTTATTTCCCTACTTTGAATTATTTTTAAAATAGTGAATGATAAGCTAGTATTGGAAAAAGGAGTTGATGCACAGACTCTGAAAAAGGGTGCCTACAAGTAGAATCTAATGGATTACTGTCCTTGATTTGGTGAGTGATACTTATAGTAATAGTTTTCCAACCAAAATTTAAGGTTCTTATATATCTAGAATGTCAGAGTCAATAGAGATAAAGGAATATGACATTTTGGCTCTTAATTAAAAAAATGCATCGACATTGCTGCTACTCTAAATGTGACTAGAAGAAATGAAATGAAATAATTTTTATTTTTCTTGCTACTACTACTAAGTCGCTTCAGTTGTGTCTGACTCTGTGTGACCCCGTAGATGGCAGCCCACCAGGCTCCCCCGTCCCTGGGATTCTCCAGGCAAGAACACTGGAGTGGGTTGCCATTTCCTTCTCCAATGCATGAAAGTGAAAAGTGAAAGTGAAGTCGCTCAGTCGTGTCTGACTCTTTGCGACCCCATGGACTGCAGCCTACCAGGCTCCTCTGTCCATGGGATTTTCCAGGCAAGAGTACTGGAGTGGGTTGCCATTGCCTCCTCCGTTATCTGTCTTAACTCCTTATTAAAGAAAGAGCAGTGATTCCTCAGAAAATACCAAGGAAAGTTAACTTGATACATTTATATGGCATACACTCTTTACAGTTTAAATGCTTTTAAGGATCAACTGTGATTATTTTAAGGCATCCATTTCAGCCACCCTTCTCTTTCACTATTTTATTAATTAATCCTTTGGGTCTGGCACATGGCAAAAACATGTTCAAAGATCCATGCAGAGCCTTCTAATTTTGTGGTCAAATTACTATTTCCTATATGCAATAAAGTTGTATTTTCATGACTGTGCTACTTTTCAGTAGCTTTTCACAGAAAATTAGCTATGTTCACCCTCTTTATTTCCAAAAGTTGATGATTTCCAGATGTTTCTCTAAAAAGTATCCCAGTATATCATATTGAAGACAGTCAAGAAATCTTTAAATAATCTTGAATTTGACCAAGAGACCTCAGCAAAGAAAATGTTCACTCAAAGTAATTATGGGCAAAGTATAGTGACACTTCAGGAACTGAGGCAGATTCACAGAAGGATTTATGAGTCAGGACCAATTAGAGGACAGTCCAGCAGTTTCTGCTGGAGAGGGAATGAAATAGTGACCTTCCAAGAGCACTCTGCACCGCCCCACCTCCCGCCCCGCCCCACCCTGCCCCCATCAGTTAGAAAGGTTGTAACAAAGCTCTTAGCTTGTGTGATGTATAGAAGGAGTTGAGCTTTCAGCAGGCAAAGGGATTTTGTGAAGACAGTGCTGTGTTGGTATTATTGACTTGATTATGCTACTGCATATTCTAGGCTTCACAGGTCTTCATCAGCATCAGAGACTGGCTGCCTTCTGCCCAGGCTTACTGTAAAATTCTAGTCATTGTCTGAAAAAAGAAAAAGGCAGTACATTTAGACTTGAGTCCTATGGAATTGTGTGATTATGCCCTGTGGAGTTCAGATTAGATTCTGCCCATTAGATAGAACACTTCAGCAACCTCAGTATGGACTCAGTGGTGCTTTCTACCTGCGCAGTGCTGATGACCATCACCCTACCTGGGGCTGTGTCCTTCAGATTTAGTCGTCTGGCAAGCCTCAAAATTGAGGACCTGGGAGAGTTTTGCCAGATGCTGAGTGAAATATTGCTAAGATTCCCTGCTGTCTTATGTACTTATTTAATCATGTGGAAAAAATTATGTTTGAGCTTGAAGTAATTTTTTTTAAGTCTAAAGCATAATAGACTTAGAACTCATCTTGTTAGGTTCCATAACTTTGAACTCAAGTTTTTTTTAACATTTCATACATAAGGAATCTCCACACTATTCTCCATAGTGGCTGTACTAGTTTGCATTCCCACCAACAGTGTAAGAGGGTTCCCTTTTCTCCACACCCTCTCCAGCATTTATTGCTTGTAGACTTTTGGATCGCAGCCATTCTGACTGGCGTGAAATGGTACCTCATAGTGGTTTTGATTTGCATTTCTCTGATAATGAGTGATGTTGTTAAAAAACTGGAAATAGAACTGCCTTATGACCCAGCAATCCCACTGCTGGGCATACACACCGAGGAAACCAGAATTGAAAGAGACAGTGTACCCCAATGTTCATCGCAGCACTGTTTATAATAGCCAGGACATGGAAGCAACCTAGATGTCCATCAGCAGATGAATGGATAAGAAAGCTGTGGTACATATACACAATGGAGTATTACTCAGCCATTAAAAAGAATACATTTGAATCAGTTCTAATGAGGTGGATGAAACTGGAGCCTATTACACAGAGTGAAGTAAGCCAGAAAGAAAAACACCAATACAGTATACTAATGCATATATATGGAATTTAGAAAGATGGTAACAATAACCCTGTATACGAGACAGCAAAAGAGACAGTGATGTATAGAACAGTCTTTTGGACTCTGTGGGAGAGGGGGAGGGTGGGAGAATGGCATTGAAACATGTATAATATCATATATGAAACGAGTCGCCAGTCCAGGTTCGATGCACGATACTGGATGCTTGGGGCTGGTGCACTGGGATGACCCAGAGGGATGGTATGGGGAGGGA
>NW_011494935.1:4969717-4970142 GCF_000754665.1 Bison bison bison | reverse complement strand
TTTTTTTTTTTTTTTACAATGTCTCTCTTCTCAAATATCTCTTATTACCTGCTTTAGTCCAATTCTTGCCATTTTCTACCACTTTGGGAAAAATTATTGGAGACTGTGACACTAGGAAAGCAAGAATTTTTCACATTAGCTTCTGACTCAGAAGAAGAGCATGAAACAAAGAAAGAATAGTTTTCACCAGGAAAATTTGTGGAGGAACAGTTGTAGAACCTGTGGTGCCCCAAGTCAGAAAGACCTAGAAAATATTCCAATTCCCTGGCTTTTCGACAGCATGAAAGCAGGCTCTGGAATGAAGTACTTGTAACCTTCTGGGATTTTGCTTGTGCTTAGTCACTTCAGTTGTGTCTGACTCTTTGTGACCCCATGGACTGTAGTCCACCAGACTCCTCTGTCCATGGGATTCCCTTGGCAGGAAT
>NW_011494935.1:4953572-4969617 GCF_000754665.1 Bison bison bison | reverse complement strand
CATACGAAACAAGTCACCAGTCCAGGTTTGATGCATGATACTGGATGCTTGGGGCTGGTGCAATGGGATGACCCAGAGGGATGGTACAGGGAGAGAGGAGGGAGGAGGGTTCAGGATGGGGAACACGTGTATACCTGTGGTGGATTCATTTTGATATATGGCAAAACCAATACAATATTGTAAAGTTAAAAAATAAAATTAAAATTTAAAAAAAAACACAACATTTCATACATAAGATTCAAAACTTCCACCTTGGGGGGCACCTTCCCTCAAATGTTGAGTATTGTTAGGTTATTCACTTTTTAAATGGAACTTTTAAAATTCACTTCTAAGGGCAGCTGAGGTGGGATGAGTCTTATGCAGAATACAGCTATTATTATGTAGTTATATCAAATAATAATAATAGATATAAAATACTTACTAAGCAAATATTTTGGCAAGTGTGTAAAAATGGAATATTTAAGAATGCTCCTTGAAAATTTATTAATATTAATAGGAAAAAACTTTACAGAAGAAAAAGCACATTAATCAAGAGAATATTAGTGATTTCTAACATTGAGGACATTGAACATGTTAATTAAAAGAACGACATTAAAATGATGTGTTTAAATAAAAAAGTCTAAAAATAACATGTATAATATGGTTATATAAATGTTTGTATTTGTTTTCTGGAAGGTTATATGTCGGTTTTTTAACTGACTATTTCTAGGTGGTATGTTGTGGTTTATTATTTCCTGTGATCTCTAGTCTTTCTATAATTATTATGGATTATTTTTATGAGAAAAACAAATCTCTTTTCATTTTGTGAAAAATGATCTTATCTGGAGACAAAATAATTGAAAAATTAATATGTACTGAGCAGCAACTGTGTACCTTATACTTATTGGGCACTTTGAATGGTTAATTTATTTAATCCTCCTATAAATCCTCTAAGGTATATAGTACAGTCCTTATTTTGCTAGTAGGAAAAAAGAATCAGAAGTTACATAACTTGTCCAAAGTCAAATCACATAGCTGTTATAGTAAGGAGTAGACTCAGGGATGACTACCAGATTTCTCTGAATCTGTCAGCTGTGCCCACGTTGCCTCCCTGAAGGCATTTTGATGGATTCTTGTCAATGGCCTATCAGCCTTGGAAAAAAGAGATTGATCGGTGCTTGTCACCATTGCTAATAGCTGCTTCTTCCCAGTATAGGTTGTAGCATCATTCTAGATATCCAGTTAGGGATGGAAATGGAGGCTTCCTTGATTACAGAAAGTGTAATGTGAAGGTTTACAGCAGTAGATCAGAGGAAGCTTACACATTAAATGTCTGCCTCCATTTAGTTTCCCAACTCATTAAAGAAGAAAGCATAAGGGCATAAAATTATAAAACGCCTTTCTTGCATGCTGCCAACTATGAGGGGGATCACTCTATCTCTATTTTAGAGTGACATATTTCCTTGCAGTGTGTCCCTGACTTTATTTCTGGTTCAGCTAATAACATGGTTGAAACCCTACTAAATGTAGCAGAGAAATCTTCCATGTGTGGCCACAGTTTTAATCATTGAGGCTTGAATACCATTCAGCCTCTGGAGTATAGAAACCACTTTTTTGAATTGTTGACATTTAATTTCTCAAGGGTACGTTGATATAGCAGAAATTCAGGGTGACTCTGTGAAACTGTCTTTAAATTTTTTCTATAGAAGAACAAAGTGCAAAAGCAAAATCTTTAAACTGAGTGAAACGAGCTTCTTTTTTTTTTTTTTTTTAAAGAAAAGGTCTAACGGCATTAAAGTATTCATTTGTTTTCAAATTATTCTACTATGTAAATCAGTGTTTCTTTTCTTCTATAATATTTTGTTATGGAATAGTACTTGCTGTTTCTTTATGTTTCATATTTACTTTTGATCAAACTTGCAGAATTCAAACAGCAGTGAATACCATAAATAATGGAGTCTTCTCATGAGCATGTAAAGCAGGGTTTATTCAAGAAACTGTCATTATAATGTGATCCATTAATCTAACATTTAATCAGACAATAACAGATTAATACTTGAGAAGTGAGTTTTAAAGTGTTCAAAAATGGACATTATAGCTTTAGGAGTAACTGGAGAGTTGGACCATAAAGAAAGCTGAGTGCCAGAGATTTGATGTTTTTAAACTGTGGTGTTGGAGAAGACTTGAGAGTCCCTTGGACTGCAAGGAGATAAAACCAGTCCATCCTAAAGGAAATAAGTCCTGAATATTCATTGGAAGGACTGATGCTAAAGCTGAAACTTCAATACTCTGGCCACCTGATGTGAAGAACTGACTCATTGAAAAAGACACTGATGCTGGGAAAGGTTGAAGGCAGGAGAAGGGAATGACAGAAGATGAGATGATTGGATAGTATCAACAACTTGATGGACTTGAGTTTGAGCAAGCTCCAGGAGTTGGTGATGGACAGGGAGGCCTGGCGTGCTGCAGTCCATGGGTTGCCAGGAGTCAGAGTGAGTGAGTGAGTCATGAGTGAGTGACTGAACTGAACTGAACTGGATGTTAATTTGTGACTTAACCTGATTTGGGGCTTTATACAGCAATGGCAGTAACAACAGCAACCTCGTTAAACATGGAATTATTTTGTAAGCCAATTAAAATGCTACATACCAAACTCTTGGGAAAGGGAGGAAGCCAGAGTCTCTGTACAAACTAGTTTTCTAAGTTTTTCCTACCTGTATGCATATAGAGTTGCCAACTAATGGATATACTGTCTCTTCCAGGAGGATATAGAAGAAATGGCTATGAAATGTTTGTTTACTTATTTGAATTTTTCTTTAGTAGGATTTTAAAAGAAAGACACGAAGTAACATTTAATGTTTCAACTTTGAGCATTGTATACTGCCTGGTAAAATACAAAGTACATTATATGGCTCAAAATTTGCTTCTTATTTAATGTTTTTTTTTTTCACATAGAAAAATAAATTTACTCTTTACACTTCAGGAGATACTGGAAAAT
Organism: Bison bison bison; assembly: GCF_000754665.1. Taxonomy (NCBI): domain Eukaryota; kingdom Metazoa; phylum Chordata; class Mammalia; order Artiodactyla; family Bovidae; genus Bison; species Bison bison. The sequence continues at coordinate 4,966,640 of NW_011494935.1, read as the reverse complement.
ATTTTGAATTTTCATTAATCCCATTTACAAATACACTCGCACACACATGCTCACAAAAACATGTGAATCAATAAATTTATCCCCACTACTTTTGAATTGTTAAGGTGAATTTCTATGTATAACCATTGGTTAATTCATTTAAATACTATATTGCAAGATACCATGATTTACATTCCATATTGGAATTAGGGCAATAGAGGAGAAATTAAGTCAATTCTTGGAATCTCCCCTAATCTATTACACAATCCAGTAGGCAGTTCCCAAATTCTTTGTTTGTTTGTTTTCAGATATGGATAGTCTTCGAATAGCATGTAACAGTGATCTGGTAATTGATATATTTTGTTATGTATTTCTGATTATAATTTTCTCTAGGAAGGAGATCATGTTTTATTCAATTCTGTTACCACCTTAGTGCCTAACATGATATTCTATGAAAAACGTGAAAGTGAAAGGGCTTCCCCGGTGGCCTAGATGGTAAAGAATCTGCCTACAATGCAGGAGACCAGGGTTTGATTCCCTGGGTCAAGAAGATCCCCTGGAGAAGGGAATGGCTGCCCACTTCAGTATTCTTGCCTAGAGAATTCCATGAACAGAGTAGCCTGGTGGGCCACAGTCCATGGGGTCCCAAAGAGTTGGACACAACTGAATGACTGAGCACATTATTCCATTCTGTTACCATCTTAGTACCTAACATGATATTCTATACACACATTAATCAGTCCTCAGTATGTGATCATTGGATAACTGAACAACAAAGAACAGATGCCTTTTACACAAAGAGCACATACCAAGAGATACTGCCATCACTTATTTATTAATTTATCTTTGGTGTCTTTTTTGGGAACACGTGTAAGGAACATATGCTGGGAAAGATTGAGGGCAGAAGGAGAAGAAGGCATCAGAGGATGAGATGGCTGGATGGCATCGCTGATGCCATGGACATGAACTTGGGCAAACTTTGGGAGATGGTGAGGGACAGGAAGACCTGGTGGGCTGTAGTCCATGGGGTCACAGAGTCGGACAAGACTGAGCGACTTAACAGCAACATAAGGAACATGTGTTTTTAGGTACCAGATACCTATTTTTCAGTTCTTTACAGCCTTTACTGCTCCCTGTGTCTAAATCTGTTTTAGTATATGCCACTTGCTTGGTTCCCATAGGCATGTGAGTTTGAGATCTTATTAGAGATCATTCTTTATTGTGACTATAGGTATATAATTTGTACTGTTTTCAGAGAAGCATATATAATATCAAGTAGGCATTTTTAGCTGAGATCCTTCCACTTTAGCAAATACGTTAGTGTGGCTCACTATGCGTGTGTGCTAAGTCACTTCAGTCATGTCTGACTCTTTGCGACGCTATGGACTATAGCCCGCCAGACTTCTCTGTTCACGGAATTCTCCAGGCAGGAATACTGGAGTGGGTTGACAGGCTCTCCTCCAGGGAATCTTCTCAACGTGGGGATGGAACACACCTCTCTTACATCTTGTATTGGCAGGCAGGTTCTTTTCCACTAGCACCACTTGGGAAGCCTGAAGTTCACTATATTGATATATTAAAGGGAAATATATATTATAATCTCCATAGATGGTAAAAAGATACATATTACAGTGGACAGATACCATATAATTATACAAAAATAGGAAGTTTTGGTTTGGATCAATAATCATATATGAAAATATGATAGAAATACAGCTTGAAATATGCATGAAAGTGAACAAGTGAAAGTGAAGTTGTTTAGCCATGTCCAACTCTTTGCAAACCCATGGACTGTAACCTGTCAGGCTCCTGCATCCATAGGATTTTCCAGGCCAGAATACTGGAGTTGGTTGCCATTTCCTTCCCCAGGAGATCTTCCCCATCCAGGGATTGAACATGGGTCTCCTGCACTTCAGGCAGACTCTTCACCATCTGAGCTACCAGGGAACCCTGGAATATGCATAGTTGTTTATGAAAATAAAAACAAAACTGAATAGTTTTATAAACATTTTTCTTACTGTTGGAACCAGTGTTATAAAGACCAGTGTTATAAATTCTCCCTCACTGATATGAAAATACAATAAAACTTATATCAAAATCTCAGTGGAATTTTTAAAAGGGAAAATGAGACCTTCATTCCAAATAGTAAGTTTCTGAATTAAGTAGAACAATGAAGCTTAATCTATGAAAAGATGAAATTTAGGATCCATGAGAAAAGGGTGAAATCTCTAAAATGCTTAATAGCTATATGATAAAACATGGAATTAATAAAACAGAAGATTTTTCTCCAGCTTTTCCAGAATTGCAGGGACAAGACCTCTTAGGATGAAGTGTTATTATCTATGATGTGTAAGCATCTTATTTGTAACAATAAAGAAAGTAGAAAAATGAGAAGAAGAGACATTAATGGCAAATTAATATGTGAAATGTGCCTTAATCTCAGAAATAATTAAAGGACTGATAAAGTAATAAAGAGATACCTCCTTATATTTGGAAGACATGAAAATATGATTAGCACTCTCAACACTTCAAAACATTGTTGCTGGTTATTTGACAAGATGGAAATTGTCAGTATAGAAATAGAATATGTCAATATGGAATTTAAAATGTCAATATGGAAATTAAATGCAGCTTATGTATATATTTGTAATATATACAAATCTTGAATTTGTATATGTTACTTGATACAACTATCTTTGATTTGTTGCTGTTGTTCAGTTGCTCTGTCATGTCCAACTCTTTGCAACCCCATGGACTGCAGCATGCCTGGCTTCAGTATTTCCCAGAGTTTGCTCAAACTCATGTCCATTGAGTCAGTGATACCATCTCATCTTCTGTCATGCCCTTTCCCTCCTGCTTTGAATCTTTCTCAGCTTCAGTGTCTTTTCTAATGAGTCAGCTCTTCACATCAAGTGGCCAAAGTAATTGAGCTTCAACTTCAGCATCAGTCCTTCCAATAAATCTTTAGGGTTGATTTATGTCAAGATTGACTGATTTGATCTCCTTACTGTCCAAGGAACTGTCAAGAGTCTTCTCCATCACCACAGTTTGAAGGCATCAAGTCTTCTGTGCTCAGCCTTTTTTTATTGTCCAGCTCTCACATCCATACATGACTACAGGAAAAACCATAGCTTTAACTCTACAGACCTTTCTTGGCTAAGTAGTGTCTCTGCTTTTAATATGATTTCAGGGTTGGTCATCGCTGTTCTTTCAAGGAGAAAGTGTCTATTAATTTCATGGCTACGGTCACCGTCCACAGTGATTTTGGAGTCCAAGAAAATAAAGCCTGTCACTGCTTCCATTGTTTCCCCATCTATTTGCCGTGAAGCGATGGGCCCAGATGCCATAATTTTTGTTTTTTTGATTGTTGAATTTTAAACCAGCTCTTTCACTCTCTTTCATCTTCATCAAGAGGCTCTTTAGTTCTTCTTCACTTTCTGCCATAATAGTTGTGTCATCTGCATATCTGAAGTTATTGATATTTCTCTGGAAATCTTGATTCTAGTTTGAGCTTCATCCAGCCTGGCATTTCTCATGATGTATTCTGCATATAATTTAAATAAGCAGGGTGACAATATACAGCCTTGATGTACTCCTTTTGCAATTTTGAACCAGTCCATTGTTTCATGTCTGATGCTAACTGTTGCTTCGTGACCTGCATACACATTTCTCAGAAAGCAGATAAGGTAGTCTACTATTCCCATTTCTTTAAGAATATTCCAGTTTGTTGTGATCCACACAGTCAAAGGCTTTGACACAGTCAATAAAGCAGATGTAGATGTTTTTTCGAGAATTCTCTTGTTTTTTCTATAATCTATTTGGCACCCCACTCCAGTACTTTAGCCTGGAAAATCCCATGGACAGAGGAGCCTGGTAGGCTGCAGTCCATGGGGTCGCTAGAGTCAGACACGACTGAAGCGACTTAGCAGCAGCAGCAGATGTTTTTTTCTGGAATTCTCTTGTTTTTTCTATAATCTGTTCTTGACAGTTTCATCTCTGGTTTCTTTGCCTTCTCTAAATCTAGCTTGTACATCTAGAAGTTTGTGGTTCACATACTGTTGAAGCCTAGCTTGAAGGATTTTGAGCGTTACCTTGCTAGCAATAGCTTTCGGTGAATGGTGTTAGATTTGTGATCTCCGAAGGAGAGAATTTAGGTTCATGACCAGAGAAGGGCTCAGGCACTCAGAGCTTCGTGTGGCAAAGGTTTTATTACAGTGAAAAAGGGATAGAGAAAGCTTCTGACATAGACATCAGAAGGGGACAGAGAGTGTCCTGTCACTAGTCTTAGCAAGGGATATATATATGTATACTTTTTCAATTGGTTACTAACAATAGATCAAAAGAATCAAAGTTGTAAAGGTCTTACCAAACCCACTCCCACAACATACATCTTAAGATAACAGGATTAGATAGAAGGCTCTTGTTAAGAAAGAGAAACATGTCCTTGAGCAAGATACATTGTTGTTATATAATCATTAGTACAGAGCTTAAGAAAAAACATACCCTTGAGCAAGATGTGTTGTTTTGTTTTGTAATCATTAGCTTGGGGCTTAAAGAAAGTTAGTTTTAGGTGAAATAGATTGTTGCCATAACAACTCAGAGCTTAAGAAATACACTATTTATGTGACTAGTAGGAAGGACTGTAGAAGAAAACAACAACAAAAAACACAAAGTTTGTCCCTTCCTCCTCCTCCAGAGCCACGGTCATCTTATCAACCTACCTAAGAATAAGCTGTCTCACTCGCATGTGAAATGAGTGCAATTGTGTGGTAGTTTGAACATTCTTTTGCATTGCCCTTCTTAGGAATTGGAATGAAAACTGACCCTTTCCAGTCCTGTGGCCACTTCTGAGTTTTCCAAATTTGCTGGCATATTGAGTGCAGCACTTTCACAGCATCATCTTTTAGGATTTGAAATAGCTCAGATGAAATTCTATCACCTCCACTAGCTTTGTTCATAATGATGCTTCCTAAGGCCCACTTGACTTCACATTCCAGGATGAGTCTTTGATTAGGAATCTATAATTAAGGAATACTAGCATTAGTGCAGTGGAGAGGCAATGGCACCCCACTCCAGTACTCTTGACTGGGAAATCCCATGGATGGAGGAGCCTGGTAGGCTACAGTCTATGAGGTCGCTAAGAGTCGGACACGAATGAGCAACTTCACTTTTACTTTTCACTTTCATGCATTGGAGAAGGAAATGGCAACCCACTCCAGTGTTCTTGCCTGGAGAATCCCAGGGACAGAGGAACCTGGTGGGCTGCTGTCTATGGGGTCGCAGAGTCGGACACAACTGACACGACTTAGCAGCAGCAGCATTAGTACAGAGATATATATTTGCAATGACTTTCTTAACATTATTTCTAATGAAAAAATTGAAACCAAAATAAAAGTACCTCCACTAGGGCATGAATGTATAAATTTTTGTAAATCAATACAATAAAACATTAGGTAGAAATAAGAAAATGTACATTTCTATGTACTCATTTGAAGCATGTCTTGGATGTATTATGACATGAAAAAAATGCCTATGAAGGTAAACATGTACAGTATGATCCAGTTAGACCCACGTCAAGTGGTTGCAGTGGCTACCTTTGAGGTGTTGCATACAGTTGATGAATAAATAAATTTACTTTTTTATATACTTTGAATTTGTCACAGTTAATTGTTATTTTTTTTAAATGAAGTGAACATATTCTAAAAAAAAGAAGAAAGAAAAAAATAAGAGAAAAGGAAAAGAAGAAATGCATAGTCATAGAGCTGTTAGCCATGTGAAACATGCATGGATTGCTGGGCAATAGGAGGAGTAACAGGAAGACCTTTTAGGAGCCTCTGAATTCATCTAAAGGGTGCATGATTTTTTATGGGGTTGGAAGTAGGAGGAGGACCAGATACTAGTTTTATAGGTATTTAGGAGGTAGGATCAACGTGATGGGTATAGAGAGGAAGATACAGAGAAGTACTTACAATAACATCTAATGAGAACAACTTAAGCCTTGAGACCAATTTTTAAAATTAGAATTTAAGACCTTATGCTTGGATTATAGGGATGAATAATGGTATTTAGTGAGTCTACCTGTCTCAAATGAGAGAATCAGGTGTTCCTCGCTATGTGGGATAACCACACACTTTCTCTTTGGGTTTGAATCTTTGCCTTACTTTTCTCTTCTCTAAGCACACTGTTTCTCTGTATGTTCTCCCATTTGTTGTTATGCTATGTCTCTAGTAATAAACTTTATGTACCCACAAAAAACAAATTGAGAATCAGTTTCCTGTTTTAGAGTTCTTACATACTAATGATTCTTATTTTCTGAGATCTTTTAGTGAAGTCACTAATAAACAAGATAGAAGATAATGGACATGAAAGCAAATATAATTCATAAATATGCTATGCTTCTTTTTACTGGAAATATAAATAATTTTGCTGTTGACCTGTTTTTGCCTGTGAGTTATAATGAATCCTCTCCATTTCTCTGTTAACTGGATCACATAATACTATTACTAATTCATGACGTGACATGTCCCCCTGCCTCTTGATACTTATTCTTGATCCATTGGTGCTGCCAAATACATGCCAAAAGGTAAAACAGCTGCTTTCTTGTAGACCAAATGCAGTGCGTATGTAATCAGAATGGCATCTTAATTTATTCTAAGATACAGTCTCCAGTAATATATGGAGAAAGATTTCTGAAGCTGAGAATTTTCTAGGCAACTCTCTTTTACCTTATAGTGAAGAAATTCCAGAAAACTAAACACCTTTCCGGATTTTGATTTCCAGAAACTGATGTTGCTCACTATACCCTTGAGCAATTATCTTCCCAAATGAATAGAACAATCTTTGCAGTATTGATGGGCTGCTAGAAAAGATCCCAACTGGCACCTTCAGAAGCCTTTCTTTGGGTCTGGAACCAGTACTGTTCTTATCAGATGATGATAGAAATAATTATTTTTATTTAATTACTTAAACAGTTTCATTCACATAATTCCTGTGAATTGCACTTGCACCCAAGAAATTTTGCTTTGAAAAGATGAATTGTAAATGAAAGCATTCTTTTATTAAGGAATACTAATGACGGGTCATGAGTTGTCTACTTAAACGTGGTAGGGAAGAACTTTAGTCCTCTATTAAGTGTTTGTTTTCATTATGCATATAGTAACCCATTTTCTACTTTAAATAATTTACTGGGACCTTTATATTAGGAAGCTTGTTTTCTCTTCTCCTCCCCTTGCTCTTTTCTTCTCCTTCTCTTTTTCTCCATCCCCATTCCCCCTACTCCCGCTGCCCTTCTCCTTTTCCTGACATTTTTTATATGAATTACAGGGGCAACAGTTATATCTTTTTTTTTAATATCCCTTTTCTTGCCATGGGTAATATCTGTTCCCAAATACAATTTCTCTCATGAAAAAGATTTATAAATAGGAGAGGATACTATTAACATGATACCATTAAGAACTGCAATGAAATTTTAGCTTGAGGGAAAAAGTTATAAATATGTGTTGTTCTGATTGCTATTTGGGCATAGACCTAAAAGAAAAACATTTTAGAAGTAACTTAGGATCAGTAAATGTATGTGAAAACATGATATCTCTTGCCACCAAAAGTATGGTTTGAGAATATTTTATTTTATTTTATTTATTGGAGTATAATTGATTTACAATGTTGTGTTAGTTTCTGCTGTAGTAGAATACTTTTTAAAAAAGTAATTTACAAAGAGGCAGATATGCATTTTACTCTTTATCAAAATTTATTGTGAACTTACTATATGACAAACTCAGTATAAGGCCATGAGAACTCTCTCATATTACTCATTAATTTTCGACCCATGCTGCCTCTTCTGTAAAACTGAGATAACTGTTTCATAGCCTAAATGTTGAGAGTTGAGCTGCTGCACTGCTGCTAAGTTATTTCAGTTGTGCCCTACTCTTCGTGACCCCATGGACCATAGCTCTCCAGGCTCCTCTGTCCATGGGACTCTGCAGGCAAGAATACTGGAGTAGGTTGCCATTCCCTTATCCAGGGGATCTTCCCGACCCAGGAATCAAATCTTGGGTTTGATTTCTTATGTCTCCTGCATTGATTGGCAGGTCCCTTTGAGCAGACAGTGGTAATTCTGTAAGCTTATGGAGCACTTACCCTGGGCTGGTTAGTATTCTGAATATTTAATAATATGTTAATTGAGCCTCATAATGGTTCTGCCAGATAGAATTGTCATCCCCATTTCATGATTCACTGAAAGGGTTTAGGAGGTATCTAATGTGACGTACCCAAGTTCACATTGTTGATGAATTGTAAAACATCTTCATCAACCTGATTTGTCTGGCTCTAAACCTGAACTCTCTACAAGTCTCTATCATGTTTTCACAGATGATTTCTTCTGACGTTTTGCTTTGAAGATCTGTATCTATTATATCTCTCAAAATACTTAGCCTACTGCCGAACATACATGCATTTTATATTTTTAAAAACTGCTTTTAGACATGGCATGTAGAATCTAAGACAGTCTCAGAAATTATTGTGAAATTGATTTCGACTCCTTGAGAGAAAGTCTAGGTAAGTGATTTAAATGTTCACACAACTGAATATAATTGCACCGGAGCTAATCATACCCCCCTCCAAAAAAACAAAAAACAAAAACCAACTACTGAAAGCATTTACTTGTGGGGCAAATTTCATTTCTTTTTAAAGTCTGGCCATCACCTTCCATGCTTAAAGCATAAACATTGGATTTTCTGACCTACTACCAAAAGCGTTTTCCTGTCTGCTGCCCCTTGATCCATAATTTGAGACCCAGGGTATGCTTTAGTGGAAATATTTGACTGAACTTAGAACTTAAGTCTATGAAAACAGTTCAATCTGATAAAGTGAAAGAGCTTGTATTCTTATAGTCAACAAATGGAGAGTTTTTAATAAGCCTAAGGCTAAGTATTTGGGGTCCTGGGTATTCATTGGAAGGACTTGTGTTGAAGCTGAAACTCCAATACTTTGGCCACCTAATGCGAAGAGCTGACTCATTTGAAAAGACCCTGATGCTGGGAAAGGTTGAGGGCAGGAGGAGATGGGGACGACAGAGGATGAGATAGTTGGATGGCATCACCGACTCAATGGACATGAGTTTGGGTAGGCTCCAGGAGTTGGTGATGGACGGCAAGGCTTGGTGTGCTGCGGTTCATGGGGTCGTAAAGAGTCGGACATGACTGAGCGACTGAACTGAACTAAACTGAAGTTATTTGGCCTAGCTTCTTTGTTTTGCTTCTCAAAAGAGCAGTCCTTAACTACATAAATCCTTCAATGCAGCTTTTCTTTTTTTTAACTTGGTATGGAGTGGAAAAAACAAACAAACAAACAAACTTGTATGGCAGCTTCACTATTGCCTAAGCATATGTCCTGATACATTTGTTTTTTTAGTATAGCCTGTGTCAGTAATTTCCTAAGATGCTGTACCAGTGAAAACTTCAGTCCTTTAGTCAAACTGCGTGGATTTGAATTCGGGTTACCTCATTTCCTACCTGGTGACACTAGCACATTTATTTATGTGTCTGTCTGTCCTTTGGTTTTTTTCATATGTAAGAGAGAATGAAGATGACAAGAATACCTTCCTCCTAAGGTTGTTGGTTACATTAAATTAGTTGAGATAACTATGGAAATTGTCTGGCCCAGAATATGTGCTTCATAAATGTTACCTATTATTATCGTCCTCATTTATGGTGTCTTTTTCATGGGTTATAAAAATATTAATACATAATGTTGAGGATTAGTCTATCTTCTACTGTATCAGTATTATTATAAGATATATAGTTTCCTAAAAAACTGAGCTGATCATCTCTGCAGGGAAGACACTGTGATTAGAAAGCCTATTACTTACAGCTTTGTTATTCAACAGCCATCACCTTCAACACTGCTCATCTCTTCTTTTGAAGAATGTTGGCTCCTTCATTAGAGTCCACAGTTCCAACCATCAAATGATGATCAACTTGAATTTCAGTGTGTCTTACAATTTTTTAGAAGGCATTCTTTCTGGTCTCTAATAATCTTTTAACTCCTTGACAGAAAATCTAAGTATAGGCACTTACCATAATGTAAAAAATAATTATCCTTTGTAGTGCAGCTATGAACAGATTTCTGATTCATGAGTTTGTTAAGTCCTTTTTCCTAGCTGGGAATAATATCTGTTGCTTACTGTACAGCCATGACATCAATTTATATCTTTTGTAAATATTTTGTTCTGAAGAGATACTGTGGAAAATTAGCAACAAAGCAACAGATAAACATGTTTTGCTTTAGGCTAAAAAAAAAGCTTTTTGGTGCTATGCATATGGAATGGATTAGATAAGAATTTAGAAGAGAAATTAATTTTATCACTTGAGGATAATAAAAAGATAACGGTAATGTGAAAAAAATCAGCCATTTTAACAACTGAGAGATTTCCTTAAAACATTCTGTAATCAAAAGCCAATAATCATAAAACAGTAAGAGGCAATAACTTTTTTCCCACCCCAAGGGTTTTATAAGTATCTCTTCAGCCATAAAACTATATTTATACAGTCATTTCTCACCCAAACTGCATAGTTAATGTGAGATAATGAGCTAGAGGTAAAGAAGAATAAAGACCAGAGGGGAGAAATTGTATATTCTTCTTCTGAGAGGCTGGGGAACAAAACTTCCTGGGCCTGGAATCTTATTCTAGGATGGAACTTCAGGGTCTGCATCACAAGTGACTTGAGGGGTCTCTTGAAGCTACCAGAGTCTGAAGGTCCTTAGAAGAAAGTGAAAAACTGAAATGGAAAGAAAGCTCCAAACCACCATGCCAAGCCATGCTTCTCTGCTCCACTCTCTGTAGTGTCCTCCACTTTTCATCCAAGTCATTTTGACCTTTGAGGCATTATTTCCATAAATAGAAAAAACCATAGAGGAGGAGCAATGATTCATTTGTTCGTTTTACAAAATTGGTCAATTATTCTTGTGCATGAAGGTAAATGGAAAATGTCCATTTCATTTAAAGGGAGATACCTATACTCTGTCCTTCTAGTTTTTAAAGGTTTTTTTTTTTTTAATTCTTTGCCACCGAATCATCTGGAAGCCAGTAGTTTTAAGTCTGAGCCATTGCCAAATTCTCCTTTTGTATTTTGGGTGGTAACATATCATAACATTATGGGGAATATGTTCTAAGACCTAAACTGTGGAGAATATGTTCAGAGTTCCCCAGCAGATGCCTAAAATCACACATAGTATTAAACTCTGTGTATACACACATAAAATTTGTATTTTTCCTATACACACATAAAACTTAAACTTTAAAGTCTAATGAAGTTCAATTTAAATTAGACACAGTAAGAGATTAATAGCATAACTAAAAATAAAATAGAACACTTATAACAGTATACTATAACAAAAGTTATCTGAATATGGTCTCTGTCTATCTCAAAATACCTGTTGTACAAATTTAATGCCTTTTCTGTCTTAACTAAGCACTTATCATGCACTGTGATCTAACTTTGTAGCTTGAGGTGAAACCGTAAAATGAGCACAGATTTCTTTTTCCTTCATCACAGTATCACAGGGAGGATTCATTCTTACCATAGATATTGGCAACCCCACATAGGACTTTTTTCTCTTTTTGTAAGGTCAAGAAGTTTAACCTTTCTACTTAAAGGAAGCTCTTCATGACTTCTTTTTGGCATGTCCAAATTGCCAACATATGTAGTCTTGCACTTTGGGACCATTATTAAATAAAATAGGAATTGCTTGAAGACAAGCACTGCAATATCTCAACAATCGAGATGGTTGCCAAGTGACCAGGGGACACTGGACATGGGGACCCTTCACATACAGACAGGGCAGAATGAGAGGGCTGAGGATTTCATCACACTGCTCAGAGTGGCAAACAGTGTAAACCTTATGAATTGTTTATTTCTGGAATTTTCCACATAAGATTTTTGGATTGTGGTTGATCTCAGGGAACTGAAACCATGGAAAGCAAAATCTCGGATAAGGGAGAACTATCGTGTGCCCACCGATAATTCCCTTTTGTTAGCTACCATTTATCCAGTGTTTACTATATATTAGGCACTGAGATAAATGCCTTTTGTGTGTTATTTTAACTCTTATTGGTCATTAATATTACTAATTTATGAATAAGAAAACTGACCAAAAGGATAAATGACTAGCCAGATTGACACGACTGAAAAGGAGCTGCCATGCCTGAGTTCCACATGCATGTGTGTGCTGTACCTCTAAGGGCCTTTCGTCAATGGCCTACAGTCAAGGCCTACATTTTCCTTACATTTAAAATATTTTTCAAAATCTTTCTGTTTGACTCTATAAGCCAAAAATTCATTTGAAATTTTCCTTTTCAAAAATTCAGGTTCAACAGTTTTCAACCCAAATGGTATTATGTTTACAGTTTAATATGACTTCTTCTTCTTCTTTTTTTTTTTTTTTACAATGTCTCTCTTCTCAAATATCTCTTATTACCTGCTTTAGTCCAATTCTTGCCATTTTCTACCACTTTGGGAAAAATTATTGGAGACTGTGACACTAGGAAAGCAAGAATTTTTCACATTAGCTTCTGACTCAGAAGAAGAGCATGAAACAAAGAAAGAATAGTTTTCACCAGGAAAATTTGTGGAGGAACAGTTGTAGAACCTGTGGTGCCCCAAGTCAGAAAGACCTAGAAAATATTCCAATTCCCTGGCTTTTCGACAGCATGAAAGCAGGCTCTGGAATGAAGTACTTGTAACCTTATGGGATTTTGCTTGTGCTTAGTCACTTCAGTTGTGTCTGACTCTTTGTGACCCCATGGACTGTAGTCCACCAGACTCCTCTGTCCATGGGATTCCCCTGGCAGGAATACTGGAGTGGGTTGCCATTCCCTCCTCGTGGGGATCTTACCAACCCAGGGATCAAACTTGCATCTCTTATGTCTTTGGCATTGGCAGGTGAATTCTTTACCACTAGCACCACCTGGGTCGGAGAAGGCAATGGAACCCCACTCTAGCACTCTTGCCTGGAAAATGGACAGAGGAGCCTGGTGGGCTGCAGTCCATGGGGTCACTAAGAGTCAGACACGATTGAGCGACTTTGCTTTCA
>NW_011494935.1:4951233-4953472 GCF_000754665.1 Bison bison bison | reverse complement strand
ACTCCAGTGTTCTTGCCTGGAGAATCCCAGGGACAGAGGAGCCTAGTGGGCTGCCATCTATGGGGTTGCACAGAGTCGGACATGACTGATGTGACTTAGCAGCAGCAGCAGCAGCACCACCTGGGTAGCTTAAGGAATACCCAGTTTATTACTGAATTAAAAGTTATTTGTTCTTTCTTCTTGGTAAATTTGATAAAGATTCCTTGTCTACTGAAATCCAAAGTATGAACAAAAGCTATTGGCACATGAGCTATGTTCAGTGACATCCAGGATTTTTATGAAGTAGTTCATCACAGTGACATGTCTAGCATTTGGAAGACAGCAGATTGCCAATGTTGAGTTGATGCCGCTCTGAAATTTACATTTATTATCTTTATCTGCAGAGGAGACCTAGAAAGATAGGACTGCATGGGAGGAAAAAGCATATTAGTCTTTTTCAGGGTGGCATAAAGAAAGCCACTGAATTAATATATAAATATATGCATTTCTCTGCTGACCTAATAACATGCCACAAACTAACCTGTGTAAAATCAATGTGCCTTCCAATGTAGCCTAACCAGTTGTGTCCTGAGGCCAGGCTATTGTGATTGGTCTACATGAGCCAGGCTGGAGCATATCATAGATGAATCAGTATCTCTTTTAGTGATTTGTGTTGGAGATTAAAATTTAATCCATCATCGTTGACTACATGCCTGTTTATTTTACAGGAATTTAGATTCAATGCACAGTATATTTAGTTCTGGAGACTTTTCACTTATGATGGATGAAGTGTACAGACCAAAATCTGAGAACCTTGAGGGCAAAGATGGTGGCTTATTAATTTTCTGATGCCTATTTTCAAGTAGGTGGCCTGATACAGGGTGGGCATTTAATGAAATTGTTTCACTAATGAAGAAGACCTTTCTCCTCTTTTCTCTGCAAGTCCTATCTGTTTTTCAGTTTGTCATGGCTCCTTTTGTTGACACTAAGCATAAGTAAATTGCCATATATTAAGTATGGTTGTTAAAAGGCCAACAACAGTGACGAAACACAGACAGGCTGAAGCAGAGAGGAAACGTAAATCAATATTATCTCAGTGATTACAATGACCAGGGATCGTTTTGGTTTTAGGCACAGCTGAGTCTAGGGGCTCAAAGTGTTACCAGGAATTGCCTTTCTCCATCTCTTGGCTGTACTTTCCTTTTTGTTGCCTTTGTTCCCAGGAAAAAATGCTTTCCAAATGACCTTCAATGTTCCAGGGCACAAAGGAAAATAGCTTCTTTTTCCAAATTGCTGCATTAGAAGTCATAGGCTTGAATCTCAGTAATATAGCTGGAGTCATATGACCATCTCTAAACCAGAAGGGTGAAATAGTCTAGCCGAACATCTCAAGAGTGAGAGGTCAATACCATCTGAACAACATGCGAACAGTGGAAGAGAGGGTTTGTTCCCCAAGGGAGAGGCTTAAGTTGCTATAACCAGAAATTGAAGAAGTGGAATTTGGGCAGGCAGAGGCAACGAATGGCAGCTCCTGTCTCTTCTGAACTCCAGTGCCGTGCATTCCAGCTCTGGACCTTCACATGTAGTTATGGTGGCTTTGGAAACAGACAGCTCTGAGTTTAAATCCTGCTCAGTCATTTAACTGTGTTTATTGAATAAGTAACTAAATTCTCAATTTCCTAATTCTGAAACAAAGAGGATAATAATTTTAAGTTTTTGTGAAGGCTGTAAGTAACTTCTATAAAACATGAAACATGTTCTCACACACCCTAAGCCCTCAATACTGGGTGGTGGTGGTGCTAGTAGGGGTAGTTGTCATAAGTAGTATTTATTTCTCACTCCAACTATAATTATGGTATGTTATCTATTTAAAATATTCATCTTATATTTCTGTCTTTTCTACATCATTGATATCTTCAATGATTCTCTAGCAAGGGATTTTTTAAATCTTTTTTCTACACTGAACTGAATGACAGGGTGTTCTTTTTATTTATAGCAGACATCTACATTTTGATAGCTCTCATTTTCATAGAATTATGTCTTCTGTTAAATTTTGCTTCTAGAATTTCTCCCTATTTGCCCTCGTTTCTAGCTCTGGAGTTACACAAAGATGGTGGTCTCTTTTCCTTACAAGCAGTGGCTTTGTCAATACATGACAAAGTGAATCTACATGAACATTACTCCTTTTCCCTTCAGTCAGTTCAGTTCAGTCGCTCAGTCGTGTCCGATTCTTTGCGACCCCATGAATTGCAGCACGCCA
>NW_011494935.1:4942230-4951133 GCF_000754665.1 Bison bison bison | reverse complement strand
TCCTTGCAGTCCAAGGGACTCTTAAGAGTCTTCTCCAACGCCACAGTTCAAAAGCATCAATTCTTCGGCCCTCAGCTTTCTTCACAGTCCAACTCACATCCATACATGACCACAGGACAACCATAGCCTTGACTAGATGAACCTTTGTTGGCAAAGTAATGTCTCTGCTTTTGAATATGCTATCTAGGTTGGTCATAACTTTCCTTCCAAGGAGTAAGCATCTTTTAATTTCATGGCTGCAATCACCATCTGCAGTGATTTTGGAGCCCCAAAAATAAAGTCTGACACTGTTTCCACTGGTTCCCCATCTATTTCCCATGAAGTGATGGGACCAGATGCCATAATCTTCGTTTTCTGAATGTTGAGCTTGAAGCCAACTTTTTCACTCTCCTCTTTCACTTTCATCAAGAGGCTTTTTAGTTCCTCTCCATTTTCTCCCATAAGGGTGCTGTCATCTGCATATCTGAGGTTATTGATATTTCTCCTGGCAATCTTGACTCCAGCTTGTGCTTCTTCCAGCCTAGCATTTCTCATGATGTACTCTGCATAGAAGTTAAATAAGCAGGGTGATAATATACAGCCTTGACGTACTCCTTTTCCTATTTGGAACCAGTCTGTTGTTCCATGTCCAGTTCTAACTGTTGCTTCCTGACCTGCATATAGGTGTCTCAAGAGGCAGGTCAGGTGGTCTGGTATGCCCATCTCTTTCAGGATTTTCCACAGTTTATTGTGATCCACATAGTCAAAGGCTTTGGCATAGTCAATAAAGCAGAAATATATGTTTTTCTTGCTTTTTCGATGATCCAGCAGATGTTGGCAATTTGATCTCTGGTTCTTCTGCATTTCTTAAAACCAGCTTGACCATCTGGAAGTTCACAGTTCACGTATTGCTGAAGCCTGGCTTGGAGAATTTTGAACAGATGTCTTCAAACAATCTCCTTTAATTGCTCCTCACACTGCAGGGTGTTGGGTTGTATTTTCCTTTCATTTCTGTATTCAGAAGTGCTTCATCCACTCCTCCATGTGTTCAACTGATATTTTTGTATTTACTACTCACTTTAGTCATCAGTGGTGTAAGGATATTACAGTGAGTGCTATGGCCAGGACAGAGAGAAGCTATGGTTCTGTGTGTGCAAGGGCAGAGGATTGCAGTAGAGGTGGGGAATCAGTCATTAGAAACGACTTTATTGAGGAGGTAGTAAGTACGTTAGGACCGCAAGAGTTAATAGAAGTTTCCCAAATGAAGAGAAGATGCCTAGATAGGAGGGAAAGGGGCAGAAGAAACAGCTTGTGTAAAGTTCTAACTGTTGGGTAGCCTAGCAAGTCACAGAAATTAAATGAGTTCAGTGTTCTGAAAAATAACCTTTGAGATTGGACATTTCTGGAGAGGAGGCTGGAAAAATACATAGATGCTGATATGCACACTGAGAAGTTTACACTCTATCCCTTGGACTATAGATCACTATTGAAAGAATTATAAGCAAGGCAATGAAAAAAAAACAAAAAAACAAAAACAAGGCAATGGCGTGATCAGAATTGTATTTTAAGAAGCTGCCTCTGGCAAAATGTGTAAAGTGAGTGAGAGGGAACAAGCTTGGCTCCAGAGGGACAGTTTTAATAATACAGGGGAAACAGTGGTAGCTTAAATGCAGTTGGGAGTTGTGGGATAGAGATAAGCAAATGCGTTGTGTGCACTGCATTTATATACAGCAGATACCTTACTGTGAAGTTTGGATGTTCTTTTAGGTATTTTGTTTTTATACTTAACCTAGGGTTTCTATAGAATGAGCAGTGAAAACAATGAGTCTCATTTTTGAAAAGTTTACTTTGGGTAGAAATGGGGTAGAAGAAGAATTTTATGAGGAGCTGATTCCTTTGGAGGCTTTTCTCCCAGGCAGGTACTTGTCTCCTCCACCACTCATTTCTGCTTCTCTGTTACAGTTTGAAAGGTGAGCCATTCCTCAGTGGAGAAGTGTCCAGTTACACTTAACCACTTGATGGGGGATCTAGGGCATGCCAAAGAAGAGATTTAGTAAAAGAATTCCTATAAAGGGGAAAATGAACACAAGTTCATAACATCTTTTTAATTGAAGAATGAATGGTCTGGAAATAATAGGACAGATGAACCTGTTTGCAAAGCAGAAGTAATGATACAGATGGAGAGAACAAATGTATGAACACCAAGCAGAGGGAAGCGGGGAGGATATATTGAGAGAATGGGACTGACATGTATACACTGCTGCTGCTAAGTCACTTCAGTCGTGTCCAACTCTGTGCGACCCCATAGACGGCAGCCCACCAGGCTCCCTCGTCCCTGGGATTCTCCAGGCAAGAACACTGGAGTGGGTTGCCATTTCCTTCTCCAGTGCATGAAAGTGAAAAGTGAAAGTGAAGTCGCTCAGTCGTTTCCGACCCTTAGCATGGACTGCAGCCTACCAGGCTCCTCTGTCCATGGGATTCTCCAGGCAAGAGTATATATACACTACTATGTGTAAAATAGATAACTAATGAGAACCTACTGTATAGCACAGAGGTAAAAAAGAAGGTGCAATCTGTTTGTGGGACATATATTGTTAACCTTAAAAATTAATTCCAATATACAATAGGTGCTTCCCTTGGGCTTCCATGGTGGCTCAGCTGGTAAAGAATCCGCCTGCAATGTGGGGGACCTGGGTTCAATCCCTGGGTTGGGAAGATCCCCTGGAGAAGGGAAAAGCTACCCACTGCAGTATTCTGGCCCGGAGAATTCCATGGACTGTATAGTCCATGGGGTCGCAAAGAGTCAGACACACTGAACAACTTACACTTTCACTTTCATAGAAGGTTCAGACAGACACTGTTGGATACCACTTATATGAGGCACCAAGAAAAGTCAAATTCATAGAGTCAGAAAGTACATGGGTAGATGCCAGGGGCTGGAGGCGGGTTGAAGAGGAGGGGTGGGGACTTAGTGTTTGATGGGGATGGAATTTCACTTCAAGAAACTGAAAAATTCAGGAGATGGATGATGGTAACAGTTACACAACAGTATGAATATACTTAGTGCCACTGAACTGTACAGTTAAATATGGTTAAAATATTTATACAATATAAAACATTATAAAATGTTTTATATTGTGTGACTTTTTCCACCAAAAAAAAAATCCACTAATATATATCTAGACATATTTTGGGCTATTGTTTTTAATCCAGGAGTAGTTGTAAGGAAGTTATCCATGCAAAAATTTGAGGATCAGATCAAATAAGATGGGCAGAGTGATAACCAAGTAGGCATGGAGCATGCTTTATTGAAAGAAAGCTCTGCTCATTTTTGATCATTTCCTTGGTCTTTGAGGTATAGCGTGTGACAGAGTTCTCAAGTCATGTATCAGCTGCATCTTTAAAGATAGAATCAGTTTTAGTGTAGTTATGGGTGAAAATACTAGGTGAGCATATATATATATATATATATATGTATTTTTTAGTTGTCACCATCCAAAAGTGCAAATCGAGCCTTGCCAGGTAGAGATTTTTGTTACTAGACACATCCAAGCAAAATCTGGGTTACCATCTGTCAAGGTTTTGGGAGAAAGGATGCTTTCATTAAAGAAGAAGGTTGGAATAAGAAAATAAAATCATAATAATCCCACTGCTTTTAACACCTTACTGTATTTGCATCCAGATTTTTTAAGTCCAACTCATAAATATATGTATTGTATGTTTTTATGCTATATTTTAAACTAGCAACAATTTCTGCCTTTCTATTTCAACATATTTGCTCCTATAACATACCATATTAAAATTTTTCCCAAGTTTTACTTAACAGTGGGCTTTCGAAAGCTGAATTCTGAATCCCAGATTATAGTGTGCATCTGAGAGTTTTTCATTTTAAATCTATTTTAATCCACTCCAATCCCCCTTTTATAAATACTGACTCAATAAAGAGATGAGACAGTAACCTTGTAGAATATTTAACCTACTGTTTTGTTCTTTTTTGTTTTCTTGGATGTATCTTTTTAATAATGAAATTTGTCAGTTTGCTCATTTAGAGTTATTTTTGAGACATGACCATGTGTTAGGTCATCTATAGTAAGCGACTGAAGAGTCTTGTCATGGTATAGCTTGTGGACTAAGAAGGAAATAAAAGCCAAGAGGGTCTTTTCTAAATAACATAAAACATTACACGTAAATTGGGAAAGAATTAGAAATGGTGCTTGCTGTAATGTGTGATCATCCCTTAGTAAGTTTGCAGAATTCTCCTAGTTTCTATTTGTTATATGGGCAGTGAGTTTGAGAAATTCTGGTTTAAACAAGGTTAATAAGTTTCTTTACTATAAGACTTCTCGGAGCTATTAATAAACTGTTAATAATACATGGTAAATATCTAAGAAAAAAAAAAAACATGCAGTGTATATAGAGTTTTCCTAATGTGTTTGACCATGGCACACTTTTCTTGAGAAGCATCTTAGTGGAACCATTGTTGTGTAGAATGCATTTTGGCTAGGCTAATAATATATGTGAAAGTTCCTAGCATAGTCAAGTAGAAAATATTCTACAAAAGTCTAGAGATGCTAAGATCAGACAGAATGGATGCTGCCTACTTTACAGCCTTTGTAAGTGGCAATTAAACATGGAACAAAGTATCCAACTTAAAATAATCTTCTCAAACTTCTGTGTTCAATGGGGCATATTTCATCAAAAGACTTGTATGCCAGAGGAAATATCTTTGAATATTTATCACATACAGATCTATAAAGTATGTGCTTTAAAAGAAGTAATATGATCATGCCTATGCCTCTGGGCACCACTTATTTTTAAGAATAGGATGTTGGGTTCAGCACTACTGAGGGGATAGTTACTGTGATCTAGATAGATTTTTCTGGGGCCCAAAGATAGACATATCTTGTATAGGAAAAGCAGTTTCACTATTAACATATATTAAAGATGCACTTTCTATCAGACAGCCAGAGACACCTTTGAGAAAGAAGAATTAAAATGAGAAGAAATGATGTTGGACTTTGAAACCTGTCACAATAACTGTCTTGCTTTGAAGTCATCTAAAATTCTGTCTTTCAATCAGGAGCCAACCCTACTACATGGAACCAAAAGAAGCCAGGAACAGTACGTAGACTGATGTAGCAGAATCATTTTGACAGGTCTCCTTCTTGTAGAGAGCGTAGTTTCATTTCCTAAATCTCTGAAACCCAGGCACAAATGTACACAATGTGAAGGATGGGTTTCCTTTTCCACCTTCCTGCCTGTATTCTGAGAAGGTATTTTGATGTTGAATGAAGATTTGAAAGCAGCAAAGCTTACTGTTGATGATGAGGCTGGGAATGGGGAGAGAGTACAAAATAGCATGGTGTGGCAGCTTGGGATCTATCTCCACCCAGCCCTTAAGTGGTTACATGGTTGTGGGCACAATTACAAGTCTCAGGATTTCAGATTTCCTTTCAGAAATTCAGAAGACTGGACTTGAAAGAGTATCCCAGATCCAAGAATTGGCCTCCCTGTAATGATTGGGGGATTCAAAACTGGTGTTGCCTTCTGGGTCCTTTAACCTGGAGCCTGGGAAAGAAGAATGCCAAAGTCATTCTGGTTTCAGCCTATGGATTTTTAGTTCAGCATTAGGTATTGAGGGCTTCCCAAGTGATTCGGTGGTAAAAGAATCTGCTTGCCAATATAGGAGACACCGGAGATGTGGGTTCAATCCTTGGGTCAGGAAGATGGCCTGGAAAAGAAAATGGCAACCCACTCCAGTATTCTTGCCTGGGAAATCCCATGGACAGAGGAGCCTGGTGGGCTACTGTCCATGGGGTTGCAAAGAGTTAGACGTGACTGACAACTGAACATGAGCTTTAGGCATTGAAAATACATGGACAGCTCTTCCCTCAAAATGCATGGGGTCAAATGTACATATAAGCTTCTTACCACATTTTTATTATTAAAGTTCCTTGAATGGATTAATGCTAACCATGGTCTATACCAGGTCTGGAGATGGAATTAATTGTACATCATTAGTATGCTTTTGCTTTCAGTGAGGTAAGTTATATTTCTTTTCACAGGGGAAAAAAAAAAAAAGATTCAGAAAACAGGCCTATTCTAAGTGATATTTGTGCCATGGATAAAAAGTGCATAATGTTTTAAATTGCCATGTATATATTCATGTTGGTGAAATCAGACTTTTATTTTGCTGTGGAACAACTCAGTTTACCATAGGACCTTGATATATCTCTGGCAATTTCCTTTACTTTCAGAAATAATTCACTGTAGTTCTAAGAAGAAGCATGCATGCTCAGTCACTTCATTTGTGTCCGACTCTTTGTGACCTCATGGACTGTAGGTCACCAGCCTCCTCTGTCCATGGAATTCTCCAGGCTAGAATACTGGAGTGGGTTGCCATGCCCTCCTCCAGGGGATCTTCCTGACCTAGGGATCGAACCCACATTTCCAGCATCTCCTGCACTGCGGGCAGATATTTTGCCACTGAACCACTGGGGACGCCTTCCTAGAAGGAAACTCACTCCTATTCTTTGCCATAGCCCTTTGTTAAACATCACCTCTCATCTTCACTGTGGCTCTGCCAGTAGGCTTATTACTCATATGGCCGTTTTTAACCTGTGGTTCCATTTCCCTCATTGCCTTTGTCGGTGTTTTAGTGCATGAAACACTATACTTGAAACTGGGCCTGTATATTATACTTGGCATAGCATGTAATACATTATAGGTAACCGATACTTGGTAAAATGCATTTGTTGCCTAAACCGATGTGTATCTATGTTATATATGTATATGATAGTTTATATTTGTTTTCCATCTATCAGTCATCTCCTGTTAGGCAAGACTGGAAGCAGAAAAATATAATTGATTGAAAACCCAAGTTGATAGCCCTTTAGCTTAGTGACAGTGAGAACGTTTCCCCATCATTTTAGATATACTAAAATGAGAAGCAATATAACATTCACCATTAAACTGTAAGCTTTTCTTCATTTCTTAATGAATACAAGTAGCACTTTATAAATTTTAGGAAGGGTACTAATGGTCCAAAGTTGACCAAGTTTAACACTTCTGGTCTTTATAATTTGTTTCAACTATGGTTCCTAGAAAATGTGGTTTTTACTCTGTCAACTCAAATCCTCTTAAGAAGTAGGTGCAGCATGATATACTAAGTAATAAGAAAATATATTTTTTAGTTTGATACAGGAAAAGCAGTACCTCTCCTTTTGAGAATAATTATCATCTGTTTTGTACAGTTCTCTGTGTATTCTTGCGACCTCGTCTTAATATCTTCTGCTTCTGTTAGGTTCATACCATTTCTGTCCTTTATTATGCCCATCTTTGTATGAAATGTTCTCTTGGTAGCTCTGATTTTCTTGAAGAGATCTCTAGTCTTTCTCATTCTGTTGTTTTCCTCTATTTCTTTGCAATGATCACCAAGGAAGGCTTTCTTATCTCTCCTTGCTATTCTTTGGAACTCTGCATTCAGATGCTTATATCTTTCCTTTTCTCTTTTGCCTTTGCTTCTCTTCTTTTCATAGCTGTTTGTAAGGCCTCCTCAGACAACCATTTTGCCTTTTTGCATTTCTTTTTCTTGGGGATGGTCTTGATCCCTGTCTCCTGTAAAATGTCACAAAACTCCATCCATAGTTCTTCAGGAACTCTTGTCTATCAGACCTAATCACTTGAATCTATTTGTCACTTCCACTGTATAATTGGAAGGGATTTAATTTTGGTCATATCTGAATGGTCTAGTGGTTTTCCCTACTTTCTTCAATTTAAGTGTGAATTTGGCAATAAGGAGTTCATGATCTGAGCCACAGTCAGCTCCCAGTCTTGTTTTTGCCAACTGTATAGAGGTTCTCTATCTTTGGTTGCAAAGAATATAGTCAATCAGATTTTGGTATTAACTACCTGGTGATGTCCGTGTGTAGAGTCTTCTCTTGTGTTGTTGGAAGAGAGTGTTTCCTATGACCAGTGCATTCTTTTGGCAAAACTCTATTAGTCTTTGCCCTGCTTCATTCTGTATTCCCAGGCCAAATTTGCCTATTACTCCAGGTATTTCTTGACTTCATACTTTTGCATTCCAGTCCCCATAATGAAAAGGACATCTTTTTTGGGTGTTAGTTCTAGAAGGTCTTGTAGGTCTTCATAGACCCATTCAACTTCAGCTTCTTCAGCATTACTAGTTTGGGCATAGACTTGGATTACCGTGATATTGAATGGTTTGCCTTGGAAATGAACAGAGATCATTCTGTGATTTTTGAGATTGCATCCATGTACTGCATTTCAGACTCTTGTTGACCATTGTGGCTACTCCATTTCTTCTAAGGGATTCTTGCCCACATTAGTAGATATAATGATCATCTGAGTTAAATTCACCCATTCCAGTCCATTTTAGTTCGCTAATTACTAAAATGTCAACGTTCACTCTTGTTACCTCCTGTTTGACCACTTCCAATTTGCCTTAATTCATGGACCTAACATTCGAGGTTCCTTTGCAATATTGCTCTTTACAGTGTCAAATTTTACTTCCATCACCAGTCACATCCACAACTGGGTATTGTTGTTGCTTTGACTCCGTCTGTTCATTATTTCTGAAGTTATCTCTCCACTGATCTCCAGTAGCATATTGGGCACCTACTGACCTGGGGAGTTAATCCTTCAGTGTCCTATCTTTTGCCTTTTCATACTAATCATGGGATTCTCAAGGCAAGAATAGTGAAGTGGTTTGCCATTCCCTTCTCCAGATCTTTTTTTACTTCAACAAAGATCTTTATAACCCAGATAATCACGATGTAGTGATCACTCACTTAGAGCCAGACATCCTGGAATGTGAAGTCAAGTGGGCCTTAAGCAAGCATCACTATGAACAAAGCTAATGGAGGTGATGGAATTCCAGTTGAGCTATTTCAAATCCTAAAAGA
>NW_011494935.1:4935622-4942130 GCF_000754665.1 Bison bison bison | reverse complement strand
ATCACTATGAACAAAGCTAATGGAGGTGATGGAATTCCAGTTGAGCTATTTCAAATCCTAAAAGATGATGCTGTGAAAGTGCTGCATGCAATATGCCAGCAAATTTGGAAAACTCAGCAGTGACCAAAGAACTGGAAAAGATCAGTTTTCATTCCAATCCCAAAGAAAGGCAATGCCAAAGCATGCTCAAACTACTGCACAATTGTACTCATCTCACATGCTAGCAAAGTAATGCTCAAAATTATCTAAGCCAGGCTTCAACAGTATGTGAACTATGAACTTCCACATGTTCAAGCTGGATTTAGAAAAGGCAGAGGAAGCAGAGATCAAATTGCCAACATCCATTGGATCATCAAAAAAGCAAGAGAGTTCCAGAAAACATCTATTTCTGCTTTATTGACTATGCCAAAGCCTTTGACTGTGTGGATCACAACAAACTATGGAAAATTCTGAAAGAGATAGGTATACCAGTCTACCTTACCTGTCTCCTAAGAAATCTGTATGCAGGTCAGGAAGCAACAGAACTGGGCATGGAACAACAGACTGGTTCCAAATCAGAAAAGGATTATATCAAGGCTGTATTTTGTCACCCTGCTTATTTAACTTTTATGCAGAATACATCATGAGAAACGCTGGGCTGGATGAAGCAGAAGCTGGAATTAAGATTGCTGGGAGAAATATCAATAACCTCAGATATGCAGATGACACCACGCTTATGCCAGAAAGCAAAGAAGAGCTAAAGAGCTTCTTGATGAAAGTGAAAGAGGAGAGTGAAAAACTTGACCTAAAGCTCAACATTCAGGAAAGTAAGATCGTAACATCTGATCCAATTGCTTCATGGCAAGTAGAGGGGGAAACAGTGACAACAGTGACAGACTTTATTTTTGGACTCCAAAATCACTGCAGATGGTGATTGTAGCCATGATATTAAAAGATGCTTGCTCCTTGGAAGAAAAGTTATTACCAACCTAGATAGTATATTAAAATGCAGAGACATTACTTTGCCAATAAAGGTCCATCTAGTCAAAGCTATGGTTTTTCCAGTAGTCATGTATGGATGTGAGAGTTGAACTATAAAGAAGACTGAGCACCGAAGAATTGTTGATTTTGAATTGTGGTGTTGGAGAAGACTCTTGACAGTCACTTGGACTGTCAGGAGATCCAACCAATCCATCCTAAAGGAAATCAGTCCCAAATATTCATTGCAAGGATTCATACTGAAGCTGAAACTCCAGTGCTTTGTCCACCTGATGTGAAGAACTGACTCATTGGAAAAGACCCTGATGCTGGGAAAGATTGGAGGCTGGAGAGGATGACAGAGAATGAGATGATTGGATGGCATCACCGACTCAATGGATATGAGTTTGAGTAAACTGCGGGAGTTGCTGATGGACAGGGAATCCTGGTGTCCTGCCGTCTATGGGGTTGTAGATAGTCCAACACGACTGAGCAACTGAACTGAACCTATCATTTGTTTATACCTATCATCTGTTTTATATACTTGTTTAAATAATAACCATCAACACTGAACATTTGATCTGTTCCAGACATAAACACATGTGCTGTGCTTTTTCGTTCTTAAAACAGTCTTGCAAGGTAGACATCATTGTCTCCAGCTTTCAGAGGAGACTGCAGCCCTCCTTTTGTTGAAGGCTGCACAGGCAGTTAGTAATCCAGTCACTGAAGCACCCATTCTGTCATGATCTATGAATTTAATAGGTAAACATCTGATAAATTTATTAATTTCTGAAGCATTACTGTACCACCTTCTATAATCGATGTCTACATTTCAGTAACTAAGCACAATAGTAGAGGTTTATTTCTTGCTCATTGACCAGACCAAGGAAGTTGTTCCCTTTTTAGCAGGTAGCTTTCCTTTATGGTGTGACTCAGAGACTGTTTCTTTCCATTTTGGTGCTGTCATTCCCCAGGGTAATGAAAAAAAGAGAGGGCCACTGTGATCTGAAAGTGACATGTTGTACAGGCTTGTATTTGATGGCCTCAAAAAGATGAAAAGAGAGGGGGTGGGGAGGGCTGGGAAGTATAGTGCCAGGCTTGGCTTTATAAAATACAAGGACTATAAAGTGTGTGTGTGTGTCTGTGTGTGTGTGCACATGTACCATACTCATGTACCATGTGATCCTAACTTTCTAATGTAAGAGCATGTACTGAAAAATTGCCTAAAAGAAAGGTCTAATGTGTTCATGGTTATCCTGAATAGTGATATTCTGAGCTATTTAAATTTTCTTCATCATATCTTTACATAGTGTCCAAATTTTCTATCATCAGCTTTAAAATAATAAAAACCAATAAGCACAATTTTTCAAGGCTCCTGAGAAGCATGCTTCTACTTCATGCATATCCAAGACTGGTGTGGGGTGTCAGGACCTACAATTTAAGAAGACTTGTCAAGTGCTGAATATACACTCACAGAAGATAGCAATGCAATGGGTGATTATACTCACAAAGGAAAGGGAAACCAGTCCAGCACCAGAAAAATGCTGGACTGTTGATGCATTCTGTGGATTTGAAGAATATCTGATGCAGACAGAAGTGGTGGTAAAGCTCTGTACCTAATGTCACTTTCATCTCAAATTAAAAAAAAAAAAAATTGCTTTGCCTCCGAAAGTGGTCATATGCATTTCTGTTTCATCTCAGCACATCAGGTATTCTCTTGGAAGCCTTGACCAAGCATATTCTCTTTGCTCCAGCTTGGGTCTGCAAATTGGCCTTCTACTCAGCTTCTGCAAGCTTGTCAGAAGTATGAAAGCAGTGATGTGTGCTTATTTTAAAATGTCCTTTTTTTGTTAATACTGTCAGATCTCTTCAGAGGCTGTTGCCTCAGAAAAAATGAGCCTATCCCATGCTGAGCAGAACAAAAATAAGTGTCTAAAATACAGAAAAGGATCTACTTAGCACTTCCTGTCTCTCTGTCCATTTCCTTATATGTTTCACTTTTGCTTTAAAAAGCACTTCTCAGATTGAAGGAAAAAAATAATCAAATAAGATAGAATGGACTCTACTCCTTTCAAGTATGCATAAATAAGACAAATTTGGTTGAAAGAAGAATGCATAATGTGATGTAACATGCATTGCAATCCATGAGAAATGCATATGGAAATCTAGGTGAGGTGTTTGTCTATCCCCTGCTCCTTAGTATCTGTTGTAAAGTTGTTCTTTTGTGAGTAGCAGATTAATGAACCATTGTTGCAGACTTCATGGGGGATCAAAAAACACAAGAAGCATCTGGTAAATAATTTCATTTTGTTGTACTTAATAATACTGTGGCCTGCTGGCCAGGGTGCCATAGACAGAAAATGGATTCTTGAAATTTAATGGCACAGATCTTGAAGGATCATTTCCAAGACCAGGACCAGATATACCACATCTCAAAAAATGTCAAATTTTACATCAGTGATGACTTTATTAATTTGGTTTGAAAATAGAATGGTGATGTGCAAGTAACATTAATCAAGGTAAGTTTTTAAAAATAAATATGGTGTTATGTCATTCATATATGTAATTTTCCATGGAGATTATAAACATATGTGAGATTTTCCTGAATAAAAAAAACAGTCTCTCTGTACACTGTGGCAACAGTGACTTTTTGATTTTGAGTTCTTAGTTCAGTTCAGTCACTCAGTCATGTCCAACTCTTTGCCACCCCATGGACTGCAGCACACCAGGCCTGCTTGTCCATCACCAACTCCTGGAGTTTGCTCAAACTCATGTCCATCGAGTCGGTGATGCCATCCAGTCATCTCATCTTCTGTCGTCCCCTTCTCCTATTGCCTTCAATCTTTCCCAGCATCAGGGTCTTTTCTAATGATCAGTCCTTTGGGTCAGGTGGCTAAAGTATTGGAGTTTCAGCTTCAGCATCAGTCCTTCCAATGAATATTCAGGACTGATTTCCTTTAGCATTGACTGCTTTGATCTCCTTGAAGTCCAAGGGACTCTCAGAGTCTTCTCCAACGCCACAGTTCAAAAGCATCAATTTTTCGGTGCTCAGCTTTCTTTGCTTTCTTTATGGTCCAACTCATATCCGTACATGACTACTGGAAAAACCATAGCTTTGACTATAAGGACCTTTGTTTGTCTCTGCTTTTTAATGTACTGTCTAGGTTTATCATAGCTTTTCTTCTAACGAGTAAGCATCTTTTAATTTCATGGCTGCAGTCACCATCTGTAGTGATTTTGGAGCCCAAGAAAATAAAGTCTGACACTGTTTCCTTTGTTTCACCATCTATTTGCCGTGAAGTGATGGGAGCAGATGCCATGATGTTAATTTTTTGAATGTTGGGTTTTAAGCCAGCTTTTTCACTCTCCTCTTTCACTTTTATCAAGAGGCTCTCTTTAGTTCCTCACTTTCTGCCTTAGGGTGGTGTTATTTGCATATCTGAGGTTATTGGTATTTCCCCCTGCATTCTTAGTTCCAGCTTGTGCTTCATCCAGTCTAGCATTCTGTTGTTCCATGTCTGTTCTTAGTGCATTTGTGTGAAAGAAGAGAGAGAATACTTCTAGTTTTTTAATATTTTTCTAACATATTAAAAATAAATGGCTTTATTTTTTAAAATCTAAAATAAAAGATTTAATAAATTACTGTGTAGAAATCCAAAGTTATTAACAAGTGATTGTTTCTTTGCAAAATGATTCTTAGTTTTTCACATACAATATCTTAGCTAATTCAGTGTCCCTAATATACATTTTGAAGTGTACAGTTCAGCAGCAATAAGTACATTCATATTATGTGCCCCTAATCTCCAGGACAGTTTTCCTCTGGCAAAACTGAAACTCTACTCATTAAACAACTCCACATACACTTCTCCTCCCAGCCCCTAGAAAATATCATTTTGTTTTCTGTTTTTATGGAACTGACTATTTTATATACATAATATGAGCAGAATCTGTTTGTGATTAGGTGAGTTTGCTTCGCATAAGGTCCTCAAGAGTCATCCATGATGTAGCATGTGCCTGAATTTTCTTCATTCTTAAAGCTGGAAATGAACCCATCATATATGCCACATTTTGTTCAAATACTCCCCTGCTATTGAACGTCAGGGTTGTTCCCACTGCTTGACGACTGTGAACATGAGTGTACAAATATCTCTTTGAGATCCGGTTTCATTCCTTTGGGTATATACTGTGCAGTGGGTTTGTTGGATCATGTAGTAATTCTACTTTTAATGTTTTGAACAGTTGCCATCTTCTTCAACACTTGTTATTTTCTTCTTTTTTTTCTTTTCTTCCTCTCTCTTTCTTTTATGGCCATTCTAATAGATATGAGGTTATATTCATTGTAATTTTGATTAGCATTCTTTAATGATTAGTGATGTTTAGAATTTTCTTATATGCTAATTGGCCATTTGTATTTCATTTTTGGAGAAATATCTATTTAAGTTTTTTGCCTGTTTTTCAGACTCGTTATTGATTGATTTACTGCAGAATTGTAGGAATTCTTTGTGTATTCTGGATATTAAATCCTTGTCATATTTGCAAATATTTTCTCCAGTTCCATGGGTTGTCTTTTCACTCTGCTGACTGTGTCCTATATAGATTTGCTATATTCCCATTTGTATTTTTCACTTCTGTTGCCAATGCTTTTAATGTCATGTCAAAGAAATCATTAGCAAATCCATATCATAAAACTTTTCCCCTATATTTTCTTCAGTTTTAGATCTTATATCTAGGTCTTTAATAATACATTTTGAGTTACTTTTGGTATATGGTAAGATGAGTGTCTCTTGAGATGGATGCAATCTCAAAAACGACAGAATGATCTCTGTTCGTTTCCAAGGCAAACCATTCGATATCACAGTAATCCAAGTCTATGCCCCAACCAGTAACGCTGAAGAAGCTAAAGTTGAATGGTTCTATGAAGACCTACAAGACCTTTTAGAACTAACACTCCAAAAAGATGTCCTTTTCATTATAAGGGACTGCAATGCAAAAGTAGGAAGTCAAGAAGCACCTGGGATAACAGGCAAATTTGGCCTTGGAATATGGAATGAAGCAGGGCAAAGGCTAATAGAATTTTGCCAAGAGAATGCATTGGTCGTAGCAAACACTCTCTTCCAAAAACACATGAGAAGACTCTACACATGGACATCACCAGATGGTCAACACTGAAATCACATTGATTATATTCTTTGCAGCCAAAGATGGAGAAGCTCTATACAGTCAGCAAAAACAAGACTGAGAGTGACTGTGGCTCAGATCATGAACTCCTTATTGCCAAATTCAGACTTAAATTGAAGAAAGTAGGGAAAACCACTAGACCATTCAGGTATGACCTAAATCAAATCCCTTATGATTATACAGTGGAAGTGAGAAATAGATTTAAGGGCCTAGACCTGATAGATAGAGTGCCTGATGAACTATGGAATGAGGTTCATGACATTCTACAGGAGACAGGGATCAAGACCATCCCCGTGGAAAAGAAATGCAAAAAAGCAAAACGGCTGTCTGGGGAGGCCTTACAAATAGCTGTGAAAAGAAGAGAAGTGGAAAG
>NW_011494935.1:4920675-4935522 GCF_000754665.1 Bison bison bison | reverse complement strand
TGTCTGGGGAGGCCTTACAAATAGCTGTGAAAAGAAGAGAAGTGGAAAGCAAAGGAGAAAAGGAAAGATATAAACATCTAAATGCAGAGTTCCAAAGAACAGCAAGAAGAGATAAGAAAGCCTTTTTCAGTGATCAATGCAAAGAAATAGAGGAAAACAACAGAATGGGAAAGACGAGAGATCTCTTCAAGAAAATCAGAAACACCAAAGGAACATTTCATGCAAAGATGGGCTTGATAAAGGACAGAAATGGTATGGACCTAACAGAAGCAGAAGATATTAAGAAGAGATGGCAAGAATACACAGAACTGTACAAAAAAGAGCTTCACGACCCAGATAATCACGATAATGTGATCACTGACCTAGAGCCAGACATCCTGGAATGTGAAGTCAAGTGGGCCTTAGAAAGCATCACTATGAACAAAGCTGGTGGAGGTGATGGAATTCCAGTTGATGGAATTCCATATTTCAAATCCTGAAAGATGATGCTGTGAAAGTGCTGCACTCATTATGCCAGCAAATGTGGAAAACTCAGCAGTGGCCACAGGACTGGAAAAGGTCAGTTTTCATTCCAATCCCAAAGAAAGACAATGCCAAAGAATGCTCAAACTACCGCACAATTGCACTCATCTCACACGCTAGTAAAGTAATACTCAAAATTCTCCAAGCCAGGCTTCAGCAATACATGAACCATGAATTTCCTGATGTTCAAGCTGGTTTTAGAAAAGGCAGAGGGACCAGGGATCAAATTGCCAACATCTGCTGGATCATCGAAAAAGCAAGAGAGTTCCAGAAGAACATCTATTTCTGCTTTATTGACTATGCCAAAGCCTTTGACTGTGTAGATCAAAATAAACTATGGAAAATTCTTCAAGAGATGGGAATACCAGACCACCTGACCTGCCTCTTGAGAAATCTGTATGCAGGTCAGAAAGCAACAGTTAGAACTGGATATGGAACAACAGACTGGTTCCAAATAGGAAAAGGAGTACGTCAAGGCTGTATATTATCACCCTGCTTATTTAACTTCTATGCAGAGTACATCATGAGAAACGCTGGACTGGAAGAAGCACAAGCTGGAATCAAGATTGCCGGGAGAAATATCAATAACCTCAGATATGCAGATGACACGACCCTTATGGCAGAAAGTGAAGAGGAACTAAAAAGCCTCTTGATGAAAATGATAGTGGAGAGTGAAAAAGTTGGCTCAAGCTCAACATTCAGAAAACGAAGATCATGGCATCCAGTCCCATCACTTCATGGGAAATAGATGGGGAAACAGTGGAAACAATGTCAGACTTTATTTTTTGGGCTCCAAAATCACTGCAGATGGTGATTGCAGCCATGAAATTAAGAGACACTTACTCCTTGAAAGGAAAGTTATGACCAACCTAGATAGCATATACAAAAGCAGAGACATTACTTTGCCAACAAAGGTTCATCTAGTCAAGGCTATGGTTTTTCCTGTGGTCATGTATGGATGTGAGAGTTGGACTGTGAAGAAAGCTGAGCTCTGAAGAATTGATGCTTTTGAACTGTGGTGTTGGAGAAGACTCTTGAGAGTCCCTTGGACTGCAAGGAGATCCAGCCAGTCCATTCTAAAGGAGATCAGCCCTGGGATTTCTTTGGAAGGAATGATACTAAAGCTGAGACTCCAGTACTTTGGCCACCTCATGCAAAGAGTTGACTCATTGGAAAAGACTCTGATGCTGGGAGAGATTGGGGGCAGGAGAAGGGGACGACAGAAGATGAGAGGGCTGGATGGCATCACTGACTCAATGGACGTGAGTCTGAGTGAACTCCGGGAGTTGGTGATGGACAGGGAGGCCTGGCGTGCTGTGATTCATGGGGTCGCAAAGAGTCGGACACAAGTGAGTGACTGATCTGATCTGAAGATGAGTGTCCAACTTCATTGTTTTGCATGTGGATCTCCACTTTTTCTGACACAACTTTTTGAAGAGATGGCTGTTGCTTTCTCATTGGGTGGTCCTGGCATTCTTTTTTTAAAAATTAATTCATTTATTTTAATTGGAGGCTAATTAATTTACAATATTGTAGTGGTTTTTTCCATACATTGACATGAATCAGCCATGGGTGTACATGTGTTCCCCATTATGAACCCGCTTCCCACCTCCCTCCCTATCCCATCCCTCAGGGTCATCCCAGTGCGCCGGCCCTGATCCATTTCACATATGGTAATATATATGTTTCAATGCTATTCTCTCAAATCATCCCACCCTCACCGTCTCCCACAGAGTCCAAAAGTCGGTTCTTTACATGTGTCTCTTTTGCTGTCTCATTTATAGGGTCATCATTACCATCTTTCTAAATTCCATATATATGTGTTAATATACTGTATTGGTGTTTTTCTTTCTGGCTTACTTCACTCTGTATAATAGGCTCCAGTTTTATCCCCCTTACTAGAACTGATTCAAATGCATTCTTTTTAATGGCTGAGTAATATTCCATTGTGTATATGTACCACAGCTTTCTTTTCCATTTGTCTGCCAATGGACATTTAGGTTCTTGTTGAAAATAATTTTCCGTATATACAAAAGTTTGTTCCTTGACTTTCTGTCCTACTCTATTGATCTGTTTATCTGTCTTTAGGCCAGTGCTACACTGTTCAGATTACTGAAGCTTTGTAATAAATTTTTAAATCATTAGGTGGCTATTCAGAATCTGTTGAGATTCCTTGTAAATTTTAGGATGAGTGTTTTTATTTCTACAAAAGATTGCTATTGCACTAATACTGTAAGTATCTTAAAAATATTAAGCCTTCCAAACCCTGAATATAGGGTGTCTTTATTTGTGGCTTCTTTAATTTCTTTCAGCAACATTTTGTAGTTTTCAGAGTACAAGTCTTTTACCTCCTTGGTTGTGTTTATTCCTAAATATTTTATTCTTTTTGATGCTATTGTAAACATAGTGGTTTTTTTTTTTTTTTTTTTTTTTAGTTTCTCTTTTGGGTTGTCCATTGTTAGCACAAAGAAACTCAACTGATTTTTGTGTATTGATTTTATGTTTTGCAGTGTTGATGAATTCATATATTCTGACAGTTATTGTATTTGTGTGTGCTTCTGTTTGGCATCTTTAGATTTTTCTACCTTTCATCTTTAGATTTTTCATTTAATTTGTGAACAGAGAGAATTTTACTTCTTCCTTCCCAATTAGGGTGCTTCTTATTTCTTTTTCTTGCTTAATTCTTCTGGCTAGGACTTTCAGTATTGAATAGAGTGTTGAGTAAAGTGCTAAAAGTAGACATTCTTGTCCCTGATCTTAGAGAAATAGTTATCAGACTTTGACCATTAAATACAATGTTAGCTGTGGGCTTGTCGTTTATGGCCTTTATTATATTGAGGTAATTTCCTTCTATTCCTAGTTTTTTTGTGTGTGTTTTTATCAAGAAGATGTATTGAATTTTATATAATGCTCTTTTGCATCAATTGAAATAGTCACATGGCCTTTCCCCTTCATTTGGTAATGTCTTATGTTGCATTGATTAGTTTTTGTATGTTGAAATACATAGAAATGATTTTTAGGAATAAATCCCACTTGGTCATGGTGTATTGTTCTTTTCATTTTTTATGGAATTCCATTTGTTGGTATTTTGTTGAGAATTCTGCATCACTGTTCCTCACAGATATTGGTTGGTAGGTATCTTTCTAGGTCTCCCTGGTGGCTCAGACAGTAAGGAGTCTGCCTGCAGTTCAGGTAGACCTGAGTTTGATCCCCAGGTCCAAAAGGTTCCCTGGAGAAGGAAATGACAACCAACTCCAGTATTCTTGCCTGGAACCTCCCATGGATGGAGGAGCTTAGAAGACTACAGCCCATAGATATCTTTTCATGTAGTGTCTTTGTCTGATTTTGGTAGTAGGTATCAGGTTCCTTCCTCTTCAATTATTTGGAAGATTTTGGGGTAAATTAGTGCTAATTCTGGGAGAAGGCAATGGCACCCCACTCCAGTACTTTTGCCTGGAAAATCCCATGGATGGAGGAGCCTGGTGGGCTGCAGTCCATGGGGTTGCTAAGAGTCAGACACGACTGAGCGACTTCACTTTCACTTTTCACTTTCATGCACTGGAGAAGGAAATGGCAACCCACTCCGGTGTTCTTGCCTAGAGAATCCCAGGGACGGGGGAGCCTGGTGGGCTGCTGTCTATGGGGGTCGCACAGAGTCAGACACGACTGAAGTGACTTAGCAGCAGCAGTAGCAGTGCTAATTCTTCTTTAAACGTTTGATAGAATTCACCAATGAAGTCATCAAGTCCTATACTTTTCTTATTGGGTGGGCCCCAATATAATTTTGTGTCATTTTGTTTCAGTTGTAAACGGGGAAATAATAGTAAATTTTTATCTTCGTAAGCAAAGTTAGCAATAGCAGTCATTTTTCCTCTTGGCTTTTTCTTTAACTTTTTTATGAACAAGTAATAAAAATAAGTACTCTTAAATTAATGCTTTAATGGTATACACTACCTCCTTTTGAGTGCTATAATAATCAGGGTTTGAATTTATATTATTTCATTTATTTCTGCCAGCAGTCAGTGAAGTAGTTATTATTTCACAGCTGAGGAAACCCAAGCTTTGGAATATTAAAATATGTACCTAGGATTATACATGAAGTAAGTGATAGAGCTGGAATTTCAACCAACCCTCTGGAATCCAGAATCCTTGTGCTCAAACACTAGGCTATGCTGCTTCCCACGTATAGACATTAATGAGAGCTTTCACGTGTAATGTTTGACATGTGTCTTTGGGTAAAGTTACAAGGGACATGCTTCTCAGGTACAGTTATTAGTGTTCATATTTCATTTGAAATTTCAGAAGTGAAAACTGAAATGTAGAGAGGTAAGCTACTTCTCTGAGATCATCAGAAAATAAGTAATGGAGGAAGCCCTCAGTCAGATCTCCTACATTCCCATTCAGTGTTCTTTCCTTTGGCTCCTCTGAACCCGTCCACTGGTGCCTTGACACTTTGGCTTCTCTGACTGCATAGCAGAAAACATCATGTTTTCACTAGCTAACTTTTAGTTCATTGCACCCAGATCTCAGAGATATTAAAACTAGATGCATTGTAGGAAGATCATTCTTATAATGGTGGGCCTGTGTATATAAAATTCAGTTCAGTTCAGTTCAGTCACTCAGTCATGTCTGAATGTTTGCAACCCCTTGGACTGCAGCACGCCAGGCTGCCCCTGTCCATCACCAACTCCTGGAGCTTACTCAAACTCATGTTTATCGAGTTGGTGATGCCATCCAACCACCTTATCCTCTGTTTTCCCCTTCTCCTCCCACTTTCAATCTTTCCCACCATCGAGGTCTTTTCAAATGAATTAGTTCTTTGCATCAGGTGGCCAATGTATTGAAGTTTCAGCTTCAGCATCAGTCATCAGTGAATATTCAGGACTGACTTCCTTTAGGATGGACTGGTTGGCTCTCCTTGCAGTCCAAGGAACTCTCAAGAGTCTTCTCCAATACCACAGTTCAAAAGCATCAGTTCTTCAGCACTCAGCCTTCTTTATGATCCAACTCTCACATCTGTACATGGCTGCTGGAAAAATCATAGCTTTGGCTAGACAGACCTTTGTTGGCAAAGTGATGTCTCTGCTTTTTAATATGCTGTCTGGGTTTGTCATAGCTTTTCTTCCAAGGAGCAAGAGTCTGTTAATTTCATGTCTGCAATTACCATCTGCAGTGATTTTGGAGACCAAGAAATTAACTCATAATAAAAAGGATCTTGGGATGTATAATTGATTGCATCATGTAGTTATTAACATATTTGAAAACAATTAATTTGTGTGAGCATAGAAAAGGAAAGAGACAGACTCTAGGGTAGTGTCTGTTACATTGTAATGTAATTTTCTTATAATAATAAATTTTCCTAAAAATGTAGCTTTTTAAGAAATATACAAAAAAGGAATGTTTACATCCATATTTTGAAACACAAAAAGCTTATTACTTTTATAATTGCATTTATAATGGTTTATGTCTGAGTTTTATCCTGAACAAAAATTTAAGAACCATTAAAAATGCAGTTATAATAAGCTTTTTTCAAAATTAGTGTGTATTTGTATGTTACAAATTATTTAGAACCTAAAATTGCTAATTTTAGAAAATAAATTTATTAACTTTACTCTTATAGTAGGTACTATGTGTTGAGCTGTATAAAATTGCCAACACTCAAACACTTTCAAACTCACAAAAAAATGTCAATCTCTTGTGGCTCAGTCTAAGACTTAAGGAATCATTCCACCATTCTCTTGAAAAAACTTCCTGAAATGGTTAGAGTAAGCTTGTTTTAGCTTGCTAGAAATATTTTTCCAATTAAATTATTTCTGAGTAAGAGCATCCTTACACATACTGCCCTACAGTCCTTCTGGTTACTTTGGGCTTCTCTGGAGTAAGGCATATATTCTGCAATCAAACAAACAAACAAACAAAAACAGATATTTTCATCATTCTGCAAGATCAAATTAAGTTCATGTAATCTCCTTTTGTGTAAAACTGTGCCTCTGCATGTGTATTTAGGAACATGTGCCTGTGCCTGTATGCACAACTTCAGTATTCAAATCCCAAAGAGTTCTCAGATTAAACATTCATGCCCTCCTCTCGCCAGTAAACATAAAATTTATTGTTCTAGTTTTGTGTTGTTGTATATGTGGCTGAGTAGATAGATACATAGGTAAAGGTATATTTCCCCCTTAGTTTTTGTTGGGGTGAGGTGTCAAGGTGAAAAATACAACATTGGGAAATGATAAGTCAGAAGCAAACCTGGCACGGAGGTGAGGGCTTCCGAGGCAGCTCATGCACGACTGAGAACATGGGCTCCATCACCAGGGGGACCCTGGCCGAGTCAGGTCTGAGAACAGTATTGACTGAATGACACCAGGAAAGTCACTCAGCTCTCAATGTTTCAGATGTGTCACCTGAAAAATGGAAATGATGAGGATATTGATCATCATAATAGCCAGTGTTTGTTGAGCATTTAATCTGGGCCAGACATTCTACTAAGCATTTTATTTGGGTAAATTTACTTGCTACTAGAAACTAATTTGCATTATTTTACAGAACAGGATGTCTCGGGGAGGTTAGTCTAGCAGCAGCTAGTCCCTGGTAGATCTAGTCAGTAACTTACAGGTAGATCTAGTCAGTAACTGCTGTGATGATTAATGAAATAATGCATATGAAAAGGGTTAGCCTAGAGCCAGTGTTGGGTATATATAAGAGATAGACAAATTAGAATGCAAACTACTCTAAAGCAATTTGAGATAAAGTTACAGAGTAATTAAAAAGCACAAAATGAGAGGGAACAAATCATACATATAAAGAGTGTTTTTAACGTTGATTATCTCGGAGTGAACTGAGTCCCCTGCTGAGGGTATTCTGTATTAAGAGACATATTTAACCAGTTATACTTGTTTGATTTTTTTAGCCATCCTTAGATTGAGTCCCATTATAGCCGAGGTGGATCAGTAATAAAATACAGAATGAACTATGCAGAAATAGTAGGAAAGCCTAACTCATTGAGCAGGTGCATTTTAGATTCACATACAAGAAAATAGCACTTCTGAACTTGGATTCCCCTTATGGGTGATCTTAGGTTCAGTTCTCATGTCCCAATGTGTCTCCAGCAATTAGTCAAAGCTGTTACCATGTGCTTCTTCCAAAAATGTTGCAATTGAACATCTGGAGTGATGGCTTCTATTAAGGGGGAGGGGAGTTTTACTCCCTTACATTCTAGTTTAGGAGGCTGAGATTGTGGAAGTGTTACCATGACCTATAATTGAATCAACAATTTGTGGGCTCAGGTGTGGAAGATGGAAAACATTTTAAAGAGCCAGGCTTTGTAGGAATTTTCACACTTCTGAGTTCTTTTTGCTTTGGACAGATAAACTGTGTCCTTCACAAATCCTCATCCCCAGCCTTAGGGACTTTGCTCGTAGAACTGGAGGAGCTATGAAAACCTGAAAGAACAGTGGCTCTGAAGGTGTTTGAAACATATGGAAAAAGGATAGAATGAAAATTCATTCTCAAATGCCAGGGTGTGGAGAGAATAAATCTCTAGGGGAATTCAGGAATAGTGATTAGTAAAGAGGTTTAAGGACTCAAAATTAGAAATCCGTGCAGGTAGAGTGAAGAGGTAAGAACCAGCTTTAGTATGCCAATGAGTAAATATTCGTGGAGGATCAATTGTGTTAAAGACCAGATGCTTGGATCATTTTGTAAAAAAAAGTATTGGCACTGTTTCTGACTTCAAAGAACACAGTGTGGTTTAGTTAGGAGATTTCCTCCCTCATCTAAATAACATTACAAGAGGTAGCAGTCCTTAGGATGCTGCAGAACACCGCATTAAAGGACTCGGGGAGGGTGAATGTGAACCATAATAGCGAGTAGTGGAGGCTTCATGTGAATGCTTGGAGGATAGGTAGGATTGGGGTGTGCAACGAAGGAGGTGTATGGGGAAAAAGAAAAGCAGAATGGAAAGTAAAAGATGTGTCTGAAGGAATGCAGGAAAGTTTGGTTCAAGCAGAAGTTTCAGGAAGATGCTTGGTTGAGATAAATGGAGTGACTAGAATCCTAGAACATCTCAGCCAGGGATCCTCACTGTGTCTCAGTTTGTTCACTTTGGATGAAGATACAGGGGCAGAGAGGTGACGTGACTACAACAGATGGGGAAAAGCCTTGTAAGGAGTTGGGACTAATATAAAGGATGGAATCTCTTTGAATACCTTTGGAGAAGAATCTATAAACTTGATTCTGCAGTGCAGTATAGAGGAGGCTGTTAAAGCTAAAACTAGAATTAACAGGCATGTGTGTTTGTGTATTCATCCCTTTGAGTATTAAATGAGAAATACATATGAAAGCTTTACATTAGACGTAAAATGAAATTTCCTAACAGAGTGAAGAAGACTGAAGTTAGTGCCAGAGGAAGATCCCAGGACCTCCCTTTTAAGTGAATGATCACTTAAAGCTCTTCTTATGTGATTCTAGATCAAAGCCTTTGGTCAATACAAAGGAGCCGTGTACTTTGTTAATAACAAGCTAAAAGGCTGTTACTTTCTCATTTATTTGTGACTATGAGTATATTTATGGGCTTCCCAGGTGGCACTAAGGGTAAAGAACCCACCTGTCAATGCAGGTTAGACGTAACAGAGACGTGTTTGATCCCTGGGTTGGGAAAATCCCCTGGAGTAGGAAACAGGAACCCACTCCAGTATTCTTTCCTGGGAAATCCCATGGACAAAGGAGCCTGGCAGGCTGCAGTCCATGGGGTTACACAGAGGAGAACATGACTAATGGGACATAGCATATTTCTTTTTTTCTTCACACTGAGCTCTAAATTATGCGGAGAATAAAGACATATTTGTAATGCTAGTTTCTTTTCAAATTTTAATTCAACAAGGAATTGATTATATAGTTTTGTTTCAGACATAATTTGTATTTTAAAAAATATAAAACAAAGCAAAAGCAAAAAGCATTGCTATCACTTGTCATCTTGCCACACAGATATACCACTGTTAATATTTAGATTTGTTTTAGATACTTTTCCTCAAATATATATCTGTGTTTCCAAAATGGAATCACATTGTGCATATTGTTTTGCAGTATTCTTCATAAAATAATAATAGTACAGTAATAACAGTATGTTGAGAACATCTGTTAATATTTTTACAATGTTACTTGATTCCTCTACCAGTTCAGTTCAGTTGCTCAGTCATGTCTGACTCTTTGAGACCATATGGACTGCAGCACACCAGGCCTCCCTGTCCATCACCAACTCCCAGAATTTACCCAAACTTATGTCCATTGAGTCAGTGATGCCATCCAACCATCTCATCCTCTGTCATCTCCTTCTCCTCCCACCTTCAATCTTTCCCAGCATCAGGGTCTTTTCCAATGATCAGTTCGTGTCAGGTGGCCAAAGTATTGGAGTTTCAGCTTCAGCATCAGTCCTTCCAATGAATATTCAGGACTGATTTCCTTTAGGATGGACTGGTTGGCTCTCCTTGCAGTCCAAGGAACTCTCAAGAGTCTTTTCCAACACTACAGTTCAAAAGCATCGATTCTTCAGCGCTCAGCCTTCTTTATAGTCCAACTCTCACATATACATTACTACTGGAAAAACCATAGCTTTGACTAGACAGACCTTTGTTGGCAAAGTAATATCTCTGCTTTTTAATATATTGTCTAGGTTTGTCGTAACTTTTCTTCCAAGGAGCAGGTGCCTTTTAATATCATGGCTGCAATCACCATCTGCAGTGATTTTGAGCCCCCCAAAATAGTCTCTCACTGTTTCCATTGTTTTCCCATCTATTTACCATGAAGTGATGGGACTGGATGCTATGATCTTAGTTGTTTCAATGTTGAGTTTTAAGCAAGCTTTTCCACTCTTCTCTTTCACTTTTATCAGGAGCCTCTTTAGTTCCTCTTTGCTTTCTGCCATAAGGTTGGTGTCATCTGCTTATCTGAGATTACTGATATTTCTCCCGGCAATCTTAATTCCAGCTTGTGCTTCATCCAGCCTGGCATTTCACATGATATACTCTGCATATAAGTTAAATAAGCAGGATGACAAATACAACCTTGATGTACTCCTTTCCCTGTTTGGAACCAGTCTATTGCTCCATGTCCAGTTGTAACTGTTGCTTCCTAACCTGCATACAGATTTCTTAAGAGACAGGTAAGGTGGTCTGGTACTCCCCATCTCTTTCAAAATTTTGCACAGTTTGTTGTGATCCACACAGTCAAAGGTTTTGGCATAGTCAATAAAGCAGAAGTAGATGTTTTTCTGGAACTCTCTTGCTTTTTCGATGATCCAACGGATGTTGGCAATTTGATCTCTGGTTCCTCTGCCTTTTCTAAATCCATCTTGAACATCTGGAAGTTCACTGTTCACATACTGTTGAAACCTGTCTTGGAGAATTTTGAGCATTACTTTGCTAGCCTGTGAGATGAGTGCAGTTGCGCGGTAGTTTGAACATTCTTTGGCATTGACTTTCTTTGGGATTGTAATGAAAATCGACCTTTCCAGTCCTATGGCCACTGCTGAGTTTTCCAAATTTGCTGGCATATTGAGTGCAGCACTTTCACAGCATCATCTTTTAGGATTTGAAATAGCTCAACTGGAATTCCGTCACCACCACCAGCTTTGTTCTTAGTGATGCTTCCTAAGATCCACTTGACTTCACATTCCAGGATGTCTGGCTCTAGGCGAGTGATCATACCATCGTGATTATCTGGGTCATGAAGATCTTTTTTTGTATAGTTTTTCTGTGTATTCTTTCCACCTTTTCTTAATTAATATCTTCTGATTCTGTTGTATCCATACCACTTCTGTCCATTTCTGTATATTCCATTATATATTAATGCTTTGTTGTATTTACTCAGTTTCATGCTGATGAACACTTAGGTGTTCTCTTTTATTGCTAATAGAGTAGTACATATTTTGGAGGGGATAAATGTACATTGTCTTTCATTTATTCTTTCACATCTTTCAGTACA
Source organism: Bison bison bison (assembly GCF_000754665.1). Taxonomy (NCBI): domain Eukaryota; kingdom Metazoa; phylum Chordata; class Mammalia; order Artiodactyla; family Bovidae; genus Bison; species Bison bison. The sequence continues at coordinate 4,924,020 of NW_011494935.1, read as the reverse complement.
TAGACTTTATCATTACTTTTCTAAGCCCTCTTTCAAGCATTGAGATACAGTGATGAACAATTTAGGAACGTTTTATATTTTCATGGAACTTACCTTCTAGTTGAGAGAAATGAACAATTAAAAAGTAACCAATAAATGATTGAAAAGTGAAAGTGAAGTCACTTAGTCAAGTCCGACTCTTTGCGACCCCATGGACTGTAGCCTACCATGCTCCTCTGTCCATGGGATTTTCCAGGCAAGAGTACTGGAGTGGGTTGCCTTTTCCTTCTCCAGAGGATCTTCCTGACCCAGGAAGCGAAGCCGGGTCTCCCGCATTGTAAGCAGACACTTTACCATCTGAGCCATGTTGAAAAAAGTGATCAGTGCTATAAACATAAAAAAAAAATATGGACTGTGTTAATGTTTGAAGGGGTTGGGAGTTAGTCTCAAAGAAAGAAAGTCTCACTGAATAGATTTTACCTTTTAGTTGAGTTCTGAGTCCCAAGGTGGGGAGAACCAATCGTACTTGGGGACATAATTTTTCCAATTAGTCATTAGTTAGAACAAGGTTTCTAAGGCCGAAAGAGCTTGTGATATTTGTAAAAGAGAAGAAAAGCTAGCGTGGATGGTCTTAGTGAGTTGAGGTGAGGGACAAGCAGAGATAATAGGATGTGAGATCAAAGAAGTGTGCAGAGTCCAAGTTATATAGGACCTTTAAGGCCAAAGTCCTAAGTTTGTGTTTTACTCTCAAGGCATTGAAAAGCCTTTGACAGTTAACGAAGGTGGAAATGTGATCTGCTTTTTGTTTCCGTTGCTATGGGAGGGAAAGGGTCAGAAGCAAGGAAACAATAACAGTGGCATCGTGATCACACACAGTGATGTCTGAGGCTAGGTTATTAGTGCTGGAAACAGAACAGTAAGAGAGTTGTGGTAATATTTGGAGAGAAACTGTCAACATGTACTGCTTAATTATTTTCTACAAATATCCTTGGGATGCAAATATCAGGACAAAAGGTATGCACAGAGAGAGACCTCTGCACAGGTTTCCAAGTATTCTCAAGGAAATGTGTACCACTTAACAGGTAGTGGTAGTTTCTCCCGTTTATTTACTGTGCACAGTACTGTATACACAGGCGTAAGGACCAATCATTGCTCCCAAGAGGATAACAGCTTATGATGCTGAACATGTACTTACCATGTAGTTACTATGAATGTGCTCACTCTGCTTACTATGGTGTTTTTTAGGTAATAATTTCTACATCAGAAGTAATGTTTACTCCCACGAGGGAGTAAAAACAGAAGTTTTTAATAAAGGAAATAATCTTCCATCCTAATCTTTGGAATTCAGTCCTTTTGGGTTACCTTTTGAATGGTGGAAAAGCCAAACAAAAACAAAGACTTTTCTAAACATTCCCCAAATTAAAAGACTATGCAGAAAATGATAGTGAAAGTTATAAATGTGTTGTTTTAATAAACTATCATGGAGTCTTATTCACAGAAAACTTGCATTATGTTTAAATTAAATTAAATTTGCATTCAGTTTCTGTATCACAGCTTTTGCTTCCTTAGCCCTGTCTTACAAAAGCCAGAAGCTCATATTCTTAGCTCAAAACCTCAATTTTTATCTAGTTCAGTTGTTCTTGTTGTTCAGTTGCTCAGTCGTGTCCAACTGTTTGCGACCCCATGGACTGCAGCACGCTAAGCTCCCCTGTCCTTCAAATCTCCTGGAGTTTGCTCAAACTCATGTCCATTAATTCGGTGATGTCATCCAACCATCTCATCCTCTGTCACCCCCTTCTCCTCATGCCCTCAATTTTTCCCAGCATCAGGGTCTTTTCCAATGAGTAGGCTCTTCACATCAGGTGGCCAAAGTATTGGAGCTTCAGCTGCTGTATCAGTCCTCCCAGTGAATATTCAGAGTTGAGTTCCCTTAGGATTGACTAGCTAAGTTAGAGGAAAATAGCACGATAGTATATTCAGTTCAGTTTAGTCGTTTAGTCGTGTCCGACTCTTTGCGACCCCATGAATCGCAGCACTCCAGGCCTCCCTGTCCATCACCAACTCCCGGAGTTCACTGAGACTCACATCCGTCAAGTCAGTGATGCCATCCAGCCATCCCATCCTCTGTCATCCCCTTCTCCTCCTGCCCCCAATCCCTCCCAGCATCAGAGTCTTTTCCAATGAGTCAACTCTTTGCATGAGGTGGCCAAAGTACTGGAGTTTCAGCTTTAGCATGAATTCTTCCAAAGAAATCCCAGGGCTGATGTCCTTCAGAATGGACTGGTTGGATCTCCTTGCAGTCCAAGGGACTCTCAAGAGTCTTCTCCAGCACCACAGTTCAAAAGCAGCAATTCTTCGGCGCTCAGCCTTCTTCACAGTCCAACTCTCACATCCATACATGACCACAGGAAAAACCAGAGCCTTGACTAGATGAACCTTTGTTGGCAAAGTAATGTCTCTGCTTTTGAATATGCTATTTAGGTTGGTCATAACTTTCCTTCCAAGGAGTAAGCGTCTTTTAATTTCATGGCTGCAGTCACCATCTGCACTGATTTTGGAGCCCAGAAAAATAAAGTCTGACACTGTTTCCACTGTTTCCCCATCTATTTCCCATGAAGTGATGGGACCAGATGCCATGATCTTCGTTTTCTGAATGTTGAGCTTTAAGCCAACTTTTTCACTCTCCACTTTCACTTTCATCAATAGGCTTTTGAGTTCCTCTTTACTTTCTGCCATAAGGGTGGTGTCATCTGCATATCTGAGGTTATTGATATTTCTCCCTATTAGACTCAGTTATTATTTCTGCTTTATTGACTATGCCAAAGCCTTTGACTGTGTGGATCACAATAAACTGGAAAATTCTGAAAGAGATGGAAATACCAGACCACCTGATCTGCCTCTTGAGAAATTTGTATGCAGGTCAGGAAGCAACAGTTAGAAGTGGACATGGAACAACAGACTGGTTCCAAATAGGAAAAGGAGTACATCAAGGCTGTATATTGTCACCGTTTATTTAACTTATATGCAGAGTACATCATGAGAAACGCTGGACTGGAAGAAACACAAGCTGGAATCAAGATTGCCGGGAGAAATATCAGTAACCTCAGATGTGCAGATGACACCACCCTTATGGCAGAAAGTGAAGAGGAACTAAAAAGCCTCTTGATGAAAGTGAAAATGGAGAGTGAAAATGTTGGCTTAAAGCTCAACATTCAGAAAATGAAGATCATGGCATCCAGTCCCACCACTTCATGGGAAACAGATGGGGAACCAGTGGAAACAGTGTCAGACTTTATTTTTCTGGGCTCCAAAATCAGTGCAGATGGTGACTGCAGCCATGAAATTAAAAGACGCTTACTCCTTGGA
>NW_011494935.1:4917874-4920575 GCF_000754665.1 Bison bison bison | reverse complement strand
ATGCAAAGAGTTGACTCATTGGAAAAGACTCTGATGCTGGGAGGGATTGGGGGCAGGAGGAGAAGGGGATGACAGAGGATGGGATGGCTGGATGGCATCACTGACTTGATGGATGTGAGTCTCAGTGAACTCCAGGAGTTGGTGATGGACAGGGAGGCCTGGCGTGCTGCAATTCATGGGGTGGCAAAGAGTCGGACATGACTGAGCGACTGATCTGATCTGATCTGATTATTTCAGCAATGGGTAATTAAGATGAAGCTAAAAAATACTATCTTTGAAAATTATAAATCCTGAGCAGATAGAGATTTCTCTGAAGTTATCTAATTTTTAAGACAACATTATTACATATAAGACCAAGAAGCAATATTAATCACCAAAGCTCAAGATTCTATCTGGCACAGCAGCAGCAATTTTCAAACCTTAGGTGATGTAGTTGCAATAGGTAAAGTAAATTAAACAAACCACACATTATCAGTGGTGAAAATAAGCCTTAAACCCTCATCATTACAAAAGTAATTGTTGGGTGTCCTTGTGTACTCAGATGGCAGAACAAACATGTGTGAACCCAATTCCCTGCAATACCATCTTCTCCCCAAATAGAGAAATAGGAAAAAAAAAAAAAAACCCCACAAAGACAGGGAAAATGCCATAATTACATTTACAATTGTTTCCATATATATAAACATGCATTGCAAAAAAAGAGGAAAGCTACATAGATTGGGAATGGTGAGAGCTCCAGAGAAGAAAATGCATATTAAGAACCATAGACATTAATGAAGGTAGGGAGAATGCTGAAGCAAGCCCAGGTGGGATTACATGCCACCCAAGTGCAACTTGCAGTCTTGAGACCAGGATAAGATGCTGCCATCCAGAGAGGAAGTCTGTACTGAAAATAGGAATCCTCTGTGGCCAGAATGATGCCACTAGTCTATGAAAGGAATAGGCAGAAGGAATGAGTCTCAAGAAGATGCTTCTCATTATTTAATGATAAAGCATCTTAAATGGCTTATGTCAGTATTTACTACTTTTGATTTGTCTTATTAGTTAAGCATAGTCAGCTGACTGAATATGTTGATTCAGGTTTAGATGAAAGAAGAGAAATAGAAATTTGGAAACATGCAAAACGCCAAAACACAGTGGTTATAGAAGTCAGCCTAATAACCTCATTGTTTTCATAGTTCTAAAGTACCTACCCCAAGATATCTATTAGTTATAAAGGAAAATAGTAATGTCCCAGTGGAAAAACCTGGCAGATGCACTGTTAACCAACCATTTAAGATTAATATCCTCATCAGTAATAAGACATATTGACATCAGTTCTGTTCAGTTGCTCAGTAGTGTCCTACTCTTTGCAACCCCATGGACTGCAGCACACCAGGCTTCCCTATCCATTACCAACTCCTGGAGTTTGCTCAAATTCATGTCTATTGAGTTGGTGATGCCATCCAACCATCTCATCCTCTGTCATCCCCTTCTCCTTTTGCCTTCAGTCTTTCCCAGCATCAAGGTCTTTTCTAATGAGTCAGTTCTTTGCATATCTCAGATGGCCAAAGTGTTGGAGTTTCAGCTTCAGCATCAGTCCTTCCAATGAATATTCAGGACTGATTTCCTTTAGGATTGACTGGTTGGATCTCCTTGCAGTTGACACTCTCTGCAGTTGATATTGTCATCATGTACCCCTTATATGATGGATACAGTGTTCTTTGGTGATATTCTGGCCAAAAGTATGTAAGCTAAATCTAATCAAGAGCACACTCAAACTGACAGACTTTCTACAAGATCTACTGACCAGTATTCTGAAAGCATTATCGTCATCAAAGACAAGGAAAGGTTGAGGAACTCTCACAGATTGAAGGATGCTAAGGAACGGAACAACTAAATGCATGGTGGTATCTTGGATTGGACCCTGGAACAGAAGAAGAACATTAGTGAATAAATGGGTGATATTCTAATAAGGTCTGTTGTCTAGTAAGTAGTATTATATTAATATTAACATTTTCGTTTGATATTGTTCTGTGACCATGCAAAAATGTGAATCTTAGAGAAGGCTGTATGAAAAGTATACAGAAGCCTTCTGAACTAATTTTTGTTTTAACTAAAGTTAAATACTTGTAAAAATAAATTTAAAAGAAAATAGCAAAATAATAAAATGTTTTATATAGATAGATATCCATCTATCAATATACAATAGTAGGAAGTAAACATGTAGCAGAAAAATGTTTGTAGAGCAAGAATAGGCAATTCACAAAATAATAAAGTTAGAAAAGATAGTAAACACATACACAACTTATTTCATGCCATATATTTTATAGAACACTACACCAAATAAATAAAAGGGTTTTGAATCTTGGTATTAGAAATGGATTCCCAAAATAGCAAGAATTAATTATAAAAGTATTTTAGATATTTAGGAGATTTTGAAAAGCAAAAGCATTTGAATACAAGTGTGACAAAGCATATCTTAGAATGGAATTATATTCTTTTACAAGTGGTTGACCAGATGAAACTAGACCACTTTCTAACACCATACACAAAAATAAACTGAAAATGGATTAAAGATCTCAACGTAAGACCAGAAACTATAAAACTCCTAGAGGAGAACATAGGCAAAACACTCTCTGACATACATCACAGCAGGATCCTCTATGACCCACCTCCCAGAATATTGGAAATAAAATCAAAAATAAACAAATGGGACCTA
>NW_011494935.1:4915795-4916869 GCF_000754665.1 Bison bison bison | reverse complement strand
GGATGGGGAGCACATGTATACCTGTGGTGGATTCATTTCGATATTTGGCAAAACTAATACAATTATGTAAAGTTTGGAAATAAAATAAAATTTAAAAAAAATTAAAAAAAAAAAAGAATGGAATTATATTATTCCTAGAGATGGACTTGAAAATTCCCTAGTTCAGTTGTCTAATTGTACACATGGGGAACTGAATCTGTAACCGCTTAGTGGAAGGCTGATGAGGTATCATGTTGCCTGGTACGCATAGGTGACTTATTTTGTAGCATGGCTCTCTTGTCTCCAGATGTCAGAACAGCTCTTTTTTACCCCAATTTCTAAGTTAATTAGCTTGACTTTCTTCTTTTGAGTTGGAAACAGAGACTCCTTCACCTCAACCAGAGTTACAACAGAGGGACATGAAAATACCTGAGTAAGAACCTGAGTGTGTCTTATCTTAGAGATCATGGGCTTGCTTGTTTGTTTTTACTCAAGCAGTTTTAAATTTTATTTTTTAAATTTACATACAGAAGATGCAATCATTTTGGTGTATCATTCTATGAGTTAACTCATCTAAAGTTGTTAACCACCACTGCAGTTAAGATGCAGAGCAGTTCTGCTACCCCAAATCATTCCTTCATTCTGTCCCTTTGTGGTCACGCTCTCCTCCATCTCAAATCCAAGATAAGCTCTCATCTATTCTTGGTCCCTAAGTTTTTCCAAAATATCATGTAAATGGAATCATATATTATGTATTTTTTTAAAAATCTTGCTTCTTTGACTTAACTTTCTTTGAAAACCAGTGATGATGTTGCACGTATCAGGAGCTGCTTTCGACACGTGCTCAGGAGTGGGTTTGCTGCCTTGTGTGTCAAATGTCTGTTAACGTTATAAGAAATTGTCCAGGTGGTTGACTATTTGTATTCCCACCTGCCATTGCAGTTTTAGTTGCTCTGAATCATCATCAGCAATTGAAATGGTCAGTTGTGCTTTTGTTTTGTTTAACATAATTACTTAGACAGTTTTAAAGTTTGGAGAACACTTACTTTGGGGATGTGGGCATGTCACGTTTACAAATTTCACATATGCGACAGT
>NW_011494935.1:4898215-4915695 GCF_000754665.1 Bison bison bison | reverse complement strand
ATGCGACAGTGAATTTGTGGGTCTCATACTCAGAAGCGAGATCTTAGACATCTATCTTGCTTACATGTTTCCTTGTTTATTTGCTGATTTAATCATTTATTTACATTTGCATGCTCCAGTTGATTCACATTATTTGTTGAAAATTTTATGCCTTCTCAAATCTACTACCATTTTACCCTCTTCAGAAATCTTTGAGTATATTTATGTGGGTTTCTTTGTAGATTCTACTGTTTTATTGATCTGTGTTTCTATCATTACTCCACTGTCATACTGTCTTAATGTAGTTTCCTAGTAGGTCTAGAAATCAGATAGTGTGAATCCTCCAATTTTATTCTTTTCCTTTGAAACTGTTTTGCTTATTCTTATTCCTTTGTTTGCCATATAAATTTTAGAATCAGCGTATCTACAGAAATCCTACTCAAATATTAATTGAGATTAAATTTCATCTATAGAGCAATTTGAGAAGAATTGACATCTTAAAAATGCTCATTTCTTCAAATCCAGGAACTTGGTATATCTCTCCATTTATTTATACTTTGGCTGTGTTTGTGTGAGTGTGTATTACTTTAAGAAGATAAAAGGAAGAAAAAACAAAACAAATAAGAAACTCACCATTGTAACAGGTTTTCTTCACATTTTGATTCTCTGCCAGTCTGCCTACTAGATTTTATTTTGCACCGTCCTTAGGTAGTAGCTTTTTAATTCTTTCCAGGATGGTTAGTTGTGATTAGTGGGAAAGAGAGCTTGTAGTAGGCATACTCCATTTTGTTCGGCATTGAAAGTTCATTGGTTTTAGTTTTGATTATGATTATCTGAGTCCTTCTTGCATGGTGATGCCATGAACTATGGAGCACCCAGAAGTGATTTACTTTTTTTTTTTTTTTCATTTTGAGTGAACCAACTCTGAGACAACTTCCTGAAAGCAGCCTTGTTGGATGGGTGTAAAGAGTATGTTTTCTACATGAAAGCTCAGAGCATTCATTCTAGGGGCATGAGGACCCGGGAGAGAAAGCATAGAACATAGAACCTTTCCTTCCTTCTATGTCCAATAGCATTTATTTTGATTCAGGAACTTCTTCTTTTCTTGACAGTGTCTTAATGTGTCATTTAAAACTAAAATAAATGAAAATTGATGTGACAGTTAGCAGAATCACCAGGGTCTGTCTGGGAGCATTTCTTAGCAGGCATTGCCCTGCTGACAAATAACAGGAGTTAGCATCTGACTCAAGATCTCACAATATCACCATTTATTTAGCCCCAAAGAAAATACAATTTCCTGTGTCCTAACACATCTCAGCTGACTGATAAACCCCAGCACCTTCCAAACTGTGTTATCTCCCCTAAATCTTTAGAGGGCTTATGTACCTTTATCTTCTAATAGAGATAATAATCAAATTTTCCATTTTATGTCTAAGAATTAGAAATCACTAAGTGTGTTCTCTCGAGCACACCATAAATTGTTTTATTTATGGCCAAGTTTTTAGGCCATTTTTTACACAGAGATGTATAAAAATGTGTCTGATCCATTTTCTGTTCTCTAGTTATATAATTCATATCTTCAACTTTGCTTTTATTATAAATCAAGATGCTATGCTAGAGATACTCAGACTAATTCTTTATTAAGAATTAGAGTGTGATGAAACAGTTCAAAGCACTGACTAAAGTAACACACTGAAGAAAATTTCACCTACAATTATTTAATATACTTTTGTTGTTCAGTCTCTAGATCGTGTCCGACTCTGCGATACCATGGACTGCACCCTGGCTCTCTGTCCCTCACTATCTCCCAGAGTTTGCTCAAATTCATGTTCATTGAGTTGGTGGCATATCTTTTGTGTAGGGGTGTTAGTCATTCAGTATTGCCTGACTCCCTTTATGATATTAATATTCTTCTGTTAGAATATTAATTTGATTTGGTACTTCTCATTCAGAAGTCAGCTCCATACTGACTCCTAAATGAGATAAAAATGTGTATGTTTGTGAAACCAGGAAAAATATTTAAATTTTTTGCCAGAGGATTATACTTTTCCTATGAAACTCTTTAATGCTTTTATCAGGTAATACCTTGTAAGTCATATTCTAAAATTCAATAGCCATATTAGCATGTAGAAATCTCAGCAAGGGTTGGAGAAACTCAGGGACTTCACAGAGATTGAAGTGTGTATTTTATCCAAAAGAGTAATCAGGTATGTGCAGAAATCCAATAGACTTAGTTTATTGAACATTGATTCATTCATTCATTCATTATTTGTGCCCTAGGACTGTGCTGGCTTTGAGGTTGCAGAGATGATTAATACTTGATTCTAGTTTTGTGTTTTTTTAAGCCCTCAAGTAGGGCATTGTGAACTGATTTTAAAATAGAATGGTAATTATCCTTTTCAAATGAATACTTAGTCCTTCATTTAGTCATTCAAATGAGGGTGAGAGAGCAATTACATTGAAGCCATGAGCCGCTAAGGGAGAAAACACGTCACGAGATGTATGTAAGTCCTTTATTCATAATATATAGCTTTCTGTAGTTCATAGATTACATTTGAGTTACACATTTAATTGTCATAATAATCTTTTGATAGATCAAAGATATATTAAAGCCCCATTTATAGTTAATGGAACTGAAGTAAAAAGAAGTTATGTAAATTTATGTCCTAGAAATAGTTAGGAAATTCTGGAGCCTGGGACTCCAGTGCTCAATTTATAACAACCACTGTTTCTCCAAAGTAAGGAGACTCGTCTGATGATCCAGAATTTCTAAAATTAGGGGACGACAGAGGATGAGATGGCTGGATGGCATCACCGACTCAATGGACGTGAGTTTGAGTGAACTCCGGTAGTTGGTGATGGACAGGGAGGCGTGGTGTGCTGTGATTCATGGGGTCGCAAAAAGTCGGACACAACTGAGCCACTGAACTGAACTGAACTGAGTGAAATACTAACTGAACTTATATTGTTTGATAGGTAGAAAGGTATATGCAATGTCTCAATATAAATGATACCTCCAGTAGGAAGCGCACCTTGATTAGACAGATACAGATTTTCATATAAACTCTTATAATTACTACTGTAATTAATTGACCATTTTTTGCAATTGTATTTATTTCCCACCAAAAGCAATCCTGAGTACCCTCTTTTAGAAAGACAAATTACTTACTAAATAATTATTCCTTACCATCTTTCTTCCTGAGTGAGTGAAAGTCACTCAGAGTCATGTCTGACTCTTTGCAACCCCATGGACTGTATAGAATTCTCCAGACAAGAATACTGGAGTGGGGAACCTTTTCTTTCTCTAGGGGATCTTCCCAACCCAGGGATCAAACCCAGGTCTCCCTCATTGCAGACAGATCCTTTACCAGTTAAGCCACAAGGGAAGCTCTTTTCCTGAGTAATATATAGCAAATTTCAAAAAAATGTGCTCTCTTCACTTTTGTACTTATTGTGGTGCCCAGTGCATAGTATGGGCTGAGTTAGAATGGATTTAGTAAATTAATATTTGCCAATATGTGAATTTGACACAAGTTTGAGCAAGCTCCGTGAGTTGATGATGGGCAGGGAAGCATGGCGTGCTGCAGTCCATGAGGTCACAGATTCAGACATGACTGAGTGACTGAACTGAACTGAATTTGTAAATAGTATATGTTTATAGTATTTGGTTGGATATATTTTCTTGTGAATACTCAAGTGTTTGCTTATCTCCCAATTCCATTTAGGTACAAAATAACCAATTTTTTTTTTTTTTTATCTTCTCAATTTCACAGGATTATACCTTGACAATGTACTTTCAGCAAGCTTGGAGAGATAAGAGGCTGTCCTATAACGTAATACCTTTAAACTTGACTCTGGACAACAGAGTGGCAGACCAACTATGGGTGCCTGATACTTACTTCTTGAACGATAAGAAGTCATTTGTGCATGGAGTGACCGTCAAGAACCGTATGATCCGCCTGCATCCAGATGGGACAGTCCTTTATGGCCTCAGGTCTGTAGTGACCGTTTCAAAATTGAACTTTTCCTGAGCACAATACTTTCTGCTCTTTATTGAAGGGGAATATTGTGCTATTTTCCTGAGTCCTCCTTTAATTCTGCTGATAAGCAGTTAAACCTCCTATTCAATAGACATCTGAGAGCTTAGGGTAGCATGTTTACAAAGGGACTTATCCCCAGCTAAGCCTAAGTTTTTTTCTGAATTATCTTCCAATATCAGCTGCTGATCCTAAAGCTGCTTTCTTTAAGAGGTAGGGATAAGCAATATTAAAATAGCTTACACATGGGGTTTCTTTAAAGTGGAAAAAAGTTATGAATGCCCAATACTTTTTTGAATGTGGCAGATGCTCTGTTTCCTGAATTGTTTCTGAGCTCTGTGAACTGAGTCTGGCCTTCTAAGGACACGAAGGCTTTCTGTGTCCTCTCACCTCCAAGGAGTAATCAGACTTGCAAATAAATAAAGCCATCATCCCATGTTTGTTAATAGTGAATTGGCACTATTAAATGCACTTTTATAGCAGAAAAGGATTGCAATGCTCTGCTCTCTTTGGTGGATAAGTTGTGAAATATGAGTTTCTTCTATAACACAAGTTTATTTTCCTGGAAAATGATGAAGAAAAAAGATACCTGTCTTACTTTGAAAACATCTCAGGGTAAAGAATTCCTCTGCATTATTGGGGAAAAAAATGATGTTTTGTAATGTTCAATGTGTCTGATATATTCTGTTTTACATGAACACTTGATGACTTTATCACAATAATGATGATAATAACAATATTGTTATTCATTTATTGAACAAACTTGTCAGGGGTCAGACATTAGTTAGTACACTCCATGTGTTATTACAGTTATGATGACTTGCAACAACCTCATAAGTTAAAACTGTTACGGTCTTTATTTCAAATGAAGGCTGGTATAGCTTGTCTAAGATCACAGAGAAGTAAACAGTGAAAATGGGATCCCAGTCCTGTTCTAAGTTCAGAGCCAGAGCTCATAACTGTTAGCCTAGGATGCCTCTCTCTCTGGCATTGTTCCTGTCTATTACATCTCATTTTCATTATCTGCTGTATTCAGCGTCCTGATTGGTTCATTGTCTTAGATCCTTATAAGCCAGCTTCTTTGTTTATCCTGTTTGTAGAGAGAATAGTATTTGTTTATCAAGGGAGGGAGAGAGTGAAGCAAAGAGAGAGCATGTTTGTACTCCATCAGCCACTGAAAGTAAAGAGATGCATCGGATACAGGCACTGCTCACATACAAGCCTTATGGAAAAAGGGAAACAGAGGAAAAATAAAACAAGTTAACTGGCAGTGTCTGCAGACTCCACCAAAGTGGTGGCATTTGAATGGACTTATGGAAATAATTGTCTTAGCATATATATTGTGGAATCCATTACAAAACATAAGGCAACACAAAGACCTTGATAAGATGGTGATCACACGGGCAGTGGAGGTTGTAATTCACATGTTTGAGAGAAGTCAGAATCCTGAAGAAGGCAGAGAGAGGCACAGAAATAAGTTACTAATTCAGCAGGGGGTGGCAAGTTTTGGCAAAGCATCTGACCCAGTGCTGGATGCATTTGCCCAGCAGATCTTCACAGCAATCATGTAGAAATCATCTTGCCCTCTTCGTTTTTCCTGACGATACCCACATTTAGAACAGAGAACCAGTTATGTTCTCTGTTATACCCCGCATTGACAAAGCGCCTACACTATAAGTAAACTAAATGAAGATTGTCAATGAATTCTGAATGCGCATATTCAAAGTTGAATGGGTGGGAAAAATCAGCAATCAGAACGTCTGTACAATTGAGAGGGAAAGAGGGGGCCAGCACAGGTGATAAATATGGCTTCTTTAAGGCACTAAGCCAATAATCAGACAAAAAAGGTGGTGGCTGTTCATTCTTATCAAGACCAACTGGATGCCATTGCTGTAAATCATCACTCTCTCAGCCCTGCTTCCAGCAAGGACTGTCAACAATATATGCAAGTTCCTGAACACATCTGATGTCCATAAAATTAACATTTCTACTTGAAGAAGGCTCATAGATTGTGATTGTTCTATCAATTGTATAGTTAGTTCTGAATATGAAATTGGTAAGAGGTTTTTCAGGAAATTTGTATATATCTCTTTCTAGTTTTCAGCTGATAGAACAATTTATTTCATGGCTGAAATTTGATGCAGGCTGGATATCCCTTTTTAACAGCAGAAGTTTCATTTTTTCAATAAATAAGTGAAAGGAACTCAATTAAAATCACTACTGCTGGGTTGATTCAGATCTGCTTAATTCCTCCTGCTACTTACCTACCCCCTGACCTCAGTCGTTCTACACCCTGACTTCAGTCCTTAGTTTGCTAAAAAATTTAACTTGTATCTATGTTCAGTAGTGACTGACTTCCAACAGCATTTAGAATAGTAATAGTATTAATATTAGTAGTTAGTACTCATTAAAGGATTTAGCCTGTACTTGGCACTGTGCCAGAACATTCCTTATATAATCTCATTTAATATTAACTTTAATTCCTACAAAGTGGGCACTGTTGGTTTGTTGGCTGATTGTTTTTTCCTTCTTACATGAAGAAGCTCTGGAACTTGTATACCAAGTTACACAGCTCCTGCCCAGGAGAGCATGATTGTTTGAATACAAAGATGTTGCTCTTTATTATCATTCTGTCCTACTCCTTAGGTACTTGCAAGTGGAAGTAAAGAATAGTAGAAATCACCTGAGAGCATGCAAAGGAAAAAAAGGAAGGTAAAGAATAAGTGAGATGGGAATAGCTTGCATTGATCCACAGATACAGACTTTGTTCTGATTGATACAATAAGTCCCTAAAGAACTATGGTCCTGAGTCATCTGTGGAAGGTTCACGTTTAGGTTCTGAGATTCACACCAATCCCAGTTTACAAAGGGATGATTTTTGGTGTGTGGAATCTTGGGGCATAGAAAATACCATTGTAAAGAAATCGATAAAGGCAAGGTTCATCAGTTGGAATAAGGAGAGCTGAAAGGGAACCTAGATATAGAAAACTGGTAGAAGGAAGGCTTTAAATATCAAGGCAGTGATGAGGAAATTGGGTAGAACAAATCCTCTGGGCTGAATGTCATGCATGTTCAAGGCAAAATCCTTTAAGGATTTATGTGTTTCTTCTGTTGAGATGTACAAAAATTGGCGAGGGTGAGGGGACTAGAGGGGAAGTCACTGAAGTCATTCAGAGGATCTGAGTATGCCTCTTGTAAAGTTTCCTTAGTGAAATTTTTAGGTATTAAAACATATTGAAGATAATATAGTATAAAGAATATTAATGTTTGTTTAATTTCATGGTGGATATACAGGTGCTTGGGCTTCCCTGGTGGTTCAGCTGGTAAAGAATCCACCTGCAATGTGGGAGACCTGGGTTCAATTCCTGGGTTGGGAAGATCCCCTGAAGAAGGGAAAGGCTACCCATTCTAGTATTCTGTCTGGAGAATTCCATGGACTGTGTTGTCCATGGGGTCACAGAGAGTCAGACACAGCTGAGCAACTTTCACTTTCACTTTCATACAGGTGTTTGTCATGCTGTTCTTTCAAATTGTGTTCAGGTTTGAAATTTTTTGTGATAAAATTTGGAAAAGAAAAATGGCCTTGGCATCTCTGGTTCTATTATCTAGGAAATAGCACTCAAGATTTAGAAGTCTGCAGCCAGAAAATGGTATTTCTCATCGCTTAGAAGTAGAGAATTACCTATATGTGACATGTATTTTTAGTAGCTGTGTGTGAAAACAAGGTCATCTCACCTTAGAGGATGTGTACTCAGTGGGTAGGGTCCTTGATTCCAGACAACCAGGCTGTGATCTTCCCGATCCAGAGATCAAACCCAGGTCTTCTATGTTGCAGGCAGATTCTTTACTGTCTGAGTCCCCGGGAAAGCCCTGATTGTTGTTGTTATTGCTGTTTTTGTAGGTTGGCCATTAACATTTTTTTATTCTTATTGGATTTTGTTTCCCCATTGCCAAAAGAATGGATGAGCAGCTTACTCTGTCATTCCGTTACTCTTCAGGTTGATTATTATTTTAGAAGCACAGAGTTCTGATGCTGTGCAGAGACACAATTGCTCAGTGCAACCAATTTCCTTAACAAAGTATTATGGCAATAGAACTTGTGTTTTAGCTTGGGCTTTTGTCTTTGACCTCTTATTTAGCCTTAAGCATCTTCAGATTTTAATTTCCTCATAAATAAAAAAGGTGGGGGATAAATAATGTCATTTTAATAACCCAGTCATCTTCTGAATCAAATGAGATTAATAAATATTAAAAAAAATGATATTATGACATCAGGCTGGAAAATGAAGTTAAATATTTGGAGTAGCATAGTAATTTGTAGATAATAAGTATGCCATGTTACTTAATATTTGATAAAGAAATGAATGCTGTGGATATTTGATAAATAAACAAAAGGCTAGAACAGAGAAAGATTTAGCTATCAAGGCAGTAGTTTTATATTGTAGAATTTTACCCCAGGTATCTTTCCATGATTCTTTGAAGACACTCCTTTATCTTGAACAAAAAGAACAAGAGGAGCAGAAATGAGGAAGTCAGTTGCAGAGAATGGGAAAGGTCTAGGTCAGACATGTCTAATATGAAAAAGGGAACTACTAAAATACTAAGAGTATTGTCAAACCATTTTGAGATCAAAAAACTACAGTGGAGCCAATTATCTCCAGCCATTGCTTTGGCAGCCTGAGATGAAGAAAAAGGAGGCTAGGTGCCTGGCTTGAGACCAACGTGGTCATGACAGCCTTTAAAAAGTGTCCTGTAGCCACTTGCTTTAGTTGGACTCATCAGCAGAAATTCTGTATTTTCTATGCCATTTTTCCTTGAAGTGTTCTGAAAATAATTTGATTAGGCAAATTTTATCTTGGTATTAAATATAAGTAATCCGTCTCGTTTGTGGCATGCACTCTAATTTTCATGTAATTAAGCATTGTATATTTTCTCTTAAATCAGGCCTTTCTTTTTATTCTCATCATGTCTTATCAAGCATCTGTTTTTTAAACGTTATTGAAAGTATAAAAGTGATGAGTAATGTTATTTTTCAAGTCCAAGTTTATAGTTTATGACTAAAGAGTAACAATATCCTTAAGTAAAGATTCATACCTTCATTCTTGGCTAGTTGATAACTCAGTTATGCCAGTGTGATCATAAAATAAAATACCTCCTTTCTTTTATGATACTATTTATATATTTCTTTGAGATACGGCTGGAGATAAGAAGAATATTTTCTTGGGATTAGCCCAGCTGTAGAAGTAGTGACAACAGACTTTTCACTGTCTAAGCAAAAGAATTCCTAGCAATTTATAAAGCAAATATTTCAATAGATTACTTATATTTAATACCAAGATAAAATTTGCCTAATCAAATTATTTTCAGAACACTTCAAGGAAAAATGGCATAGAAAATACAGAATTTCTGCTGATGAGTCCAACTAAAGCAAGTGAAAATCAGATTAATCTGATGTTGACATCACTTCATAAAGAATGTTACATAGGTGTAATTTAGACTGTTACTAAGTTGGTGCAAAAGTAATTATGATTCTGGACCCTGAATTTTAAGTCATTATAACTAGACTTAAATACATCTTTATTAATCAAAATAGGAACCATTACAATCAATGCTTTTTTGCCAATGAGAAATAAGTTTGTTTATTCCTGTAACATAAAAATCCATGTTTCAGGATTTGTTGAACTGTTGGAAAGCATTTTCTGCCTCCTGTTGGATATGGAAGTATTTTCCCTGCAAAATGTTGTTGAGATGCCTGAAAAAGTGGTAGTCAGTTGGCTAGACGTCAGGCGAATACGGCAGATGAGGCAAAACTTTGTAACCCAGTTTTTTCAACTTTTGAACGACACGTGGTCAGGCACTGTTGTGGAAAGGAATAGGGCCCTTTCTGTTGACCGATGCTGGCTGCAGGTGTTGCAGCTTTTGGTGCATCTCATTGATGTGCTGAGCATACTTCTCAGATGTAATGGTTTCACAGGAATTCAGAAAGCTATAGGGGATCAGACGGGCAGCAGACCACCAAACAGTGTCTGTGATCCTGTTTTGGTGCTATTTTGACTGTGGGAAATGCTTTGGAGCTTCTTCTTGGTCCAACCACTGAGCTGGTCATTGCTGGTTGTCATAGAAAATCCACTTTTTATTGCACATCACAATCAGATCAAGAAGTGGCTCACTGTTGTTGCATAAGAGAAGATGACACTTCAAAACAACAATTTTTTTGACTTGAGATCAGCTCATGAGGTACCCTCTTATCAAGCATTTCCAGTTTGCTTCAAATGTCCAATGATTCTAGAATGGTTAATATTGAGTTCTTGGGCACCTTTTTGTGTAGTTGTAAGAGAATCAGCATTGAAGATATTCTCAGTTGGTCATTGTCAACTTCTGATGGCCAGTCACTGTGCTTCTCATCTTCAACGTTCTAGTCTCCTTTGTAAAGTTCTTGAACTGCACTGTGTGTTCATTAGCAGTTCCTGGGCCAAATGCTGGTTGATACTGAGAGTTGTCTCCATTGCCTTATGATCCATTATGAACCTGGGTAAGAAAATAGTTCAAATTTGCTTTTCTTCTAGCATCATTTCCATAGTCTAAAATACTTGTAAACAGCAAATAATAACTCTACTAAAAAAAATAAAGCATGACATGCACATTAAAATGATGTATAACATAACCACATTTATTTAATAATGTATTCTAGTATGAAATGGCAAAGTTCAACAATGTAAAATTGAAATTACTTTTGCACCAACTTAATATTTATTTAAAATAGAAGTCATTTACTAGATTTCAGAAATCTAATGAATAATTACTCTGATCAGAGAATCAGGAGATCTGCATTCTAATCTTAGGTTTCAGTTCGGTTGCTCAGTCGTGTCTAACTCTTTGCCACCCCTATAGACTGCAGCGTGCCAGGCTTATTTAGTGGTTCTTATAATCATTCCTTTAAATTATTTCTAAATTTTATTTTAGCTTCTCAAATCTTAATACGTGTGATCTTGTAATCTATACATACTTTAAGACTCCCATGTTACTTTATATAAAGCAGTATTTTAAGTGATACTGATGTGCTTTAGCAATCATAGTTATCATCTTGAAAAAAATCTCCTGATTCATTAAGAAAGCAAAAACCAAATCAGTGCATTCAGGTATACAAGAAAACCTGAATTATACACTAATGGCATTTTTTGTGAATGTAAAAATGTATATATTTATTAAAATTTGAAATCTGAATCCCAATTGGACTGCATATTATTTATGCTAAGTCATTAACATTATATCTTAAGCATTTTTAGCACATTGTTAAAACTGTTCAACAAAAAAAAAACAAAACCCATTTCCTGTTATACAATGTTATATAATTATTGTTAAACAAATTTTGAACCCTTAATTCTACCACCCAGAGTTAATCATACCTGTACCTTGCTTCATACTCTTCTAGATATTTTTCTCATTAAAAGCCTATAGGTAGTTTATCATAAAACAGATTCATATTATACATATGACTTTGTGACCTTATTTTTTCTTTAACAATGAATAATTTTTCTATAGAAATGATTATCATGTCAATAAAGCTCTGCTGACTATCATTATTTAACCATTTTAAGACACATTTGGGATATATTTCTTTATCCAATATAGGATATGGTTTGTGGTTTTGATATAAGGTGACATATGTGGTTGTTGCTATAAAATGAAGGACTATTTCAAATTTACTCACTATTTTAATGACAAGCAAAGCTTTTTCCAACACAATTTATAATGTTGAACTTGTGCTGCTGTATCTTGTGGTATCATTGTTTAAATAAATGGCTCAGGGGATGTACTGATACAGATTAGGACAGTTCTTATGGAAGGACTGACTTTCTTACTCTTCTGACCCATCTAAAAATAGCTGTTTGTCTTTTGGAATGAGGGAGGAGCCCTTGACTTCATATGTCTATACACCTCCCATATGTAACATTAGGTCAGAAATATGTCACTTCTGATTAAAGGTTCACATTCTTAAAGAAAGATTCAGCAGGAAGCAGAAGGTAATTCAACCACCTCCTGCTATGTATGTTCTGTCATTGGGAAAATGGCAAAGGATAATGTTAGCCTGTAATGGATTTAGACAGGCAAGGTTTATTAATTTTATCTTCTCCCTCTACTCCTAAAGCTTTACCACAAGATATTAGGCAAGTGAATAACTGAATAGCCATCTCATACTGAAATATAGTATACTAAACATTAATATATCAATTGTTTACTTGATTTCCTAATTGGTTTAATTCATTTTCATAGATATACTGAGTGAATGCATTTTGTCAAGAAGAATAACAGAGATTTTTAGTAAGAATATTGGTTCTTTTGGCCAGGATGTGAGACCTTGTACTCTAGATTTACCAGTCTTCTAAGTAGGAAAAAAATTGCCTTAATCTACCTCTACCTCTATGGGAAGAAAAGCATACATCCACCCTAAGAGCTGAATTTAAATTTTTTTAATTAAAAAAAATTAAAGCCTTTTTTTTTTTTTTTTTTTGGTCATGCATATGGCATGTTGGGCTTCCCAGTTGGCTCAGTGGTAAAGAATCTGCCTGCCAGTAGAGGAAACACAAGAGATGCAAATTCAATCCCTAGGTCAGGAAGATGCAACCCACTAGGCAACCCAACCTAGGAATGGCAACCCACTCCAATATTCTTGCCTGGAAAATTCCACAGACAGAGGAGCCTGGTGGGCTGCAGTTCATGGGGTTGTGGGGAGTTGGACATGACTGAGCACAACAACAGCAATGGCTTGTTGTAGTTGTTGTTCATGTGCTAAGTTGTAACCGACTCTTTGAGACCCCATGAACTGTAGCACACCAGGCTTCCCTGTCCATCACCAACTATTGGAGCTTGCTCAAAGTCATATCCAGTGAGTCAGTGATGCCATCCAACCATCTTATCCTCTGTTGCCCCGTTCTTCTCATCCTCAGTCTTTCCCATCATGAGGGTCTTTTCCAGTAAGTCAGCTCTTTGCATCAGGTGGCCAAAGTATCGGAGCTTCAGTTTCAACGTGTTTTTCCAATAATTATTCATGGTTGGTTTCCTTTAGTACTGACTGGTATGATCTCCTTGCTGTCCGTGATACTCTCAAGGGTCTTTTCCAGCACCATAGTTCAAAAATATCAATTATTTGATGCTTTACCTTCTTTATTGTCCAGCTCTCACATCTGTACATGACTACTGGAAAAACCAGTTTTGACTAGATGCATCTTTGTGATGCCTCAGCTTTTGAATATACTGTCTAGTTTTGCCATAGCTTTTCTTCCAAGGAGCAAGTGTCTTTTAATTCCATGGTTGCAGTCACCATCCGCAGTGATTTTGGATCATGTGGGATGTGAGAACTTAGTTTTCCTGACCAGGAGTGAACTTGTGCCCCTTGCATTGGATGCTCACAGTCTTAACCACTGGACCACTAGGGGAGTCCCTGTAATTAATTTTTAAAAGAAATTTCTTGACCATCATTTTCCGTATAAATAAAATTATTTATATTAAAGGTGAATTTTTTTAGAAGTAATTTCTCTCATCTTCAAGTTCACCCTCTAAGAAGAGAGAGGCTCAGAGAGGGAGGTGATGGGGCCGAATGTCACACAGACAATTG
Source organism: Bison bison bison (assembly GCF_000754665.1). NCBI lineage: Eukaryota > Metazoa > Chordata > Mammalia > Artiodactyla > Bovidae > Bison > Bison bison. Next base: position 4,902,063 of record NW_011494935.1, on the reverse strand, counting down.
ATAGCAAAGCACGAAGCTGATCTCAATTCCCTGACTCCTAATCCAGCACTTGTTATTGTTCCTGCTGTTGCTGGAGTCATTTGCAGTCATTTAGTCATGATTTGCAGCCATCTTAGTCTGACTGATGTCAGCAAATATTAATAAGTAAAATCCAAACCAAAAATAACAGAATCAGAATTACACCATTCTTTAGACCTTAGAAATATATACTTGAGGCAGTGTGTATTTAGCAGTCCTGGGAAATCATCCAGGACTTTTTTTGCTGCTGTATTTTGCTGAGTTTTAGATAACATTTAAAGAGGAAAAGAAAATCTGCCCAACTTTTTCTCAAATATTACTGACTCATCACATTCCTGTAATCAGCAAGTCTCATTAGCTACCAGTTAGATGGGTCCATTGACTTCCTACTTTTGCATTCCAGTCCCCTATAATGAAAAGGACATCTTTTTGGGGTGTTAATTCTAGAAGGTCTTATAGGTCTTCATACAACCGTTCAACTTCACCTTCTTCAGCATTACTTGCCGGGGCATAGACTTGGATTACCGTGATCTTGAATGGTTTGCCTTGAAAATGAACAGAAATCATTCTGTCGTTTTTAGACTGCATCCAAGTACTGCATTTCAGACTCTTGCTGACTGTGATGGCTACTCCATTTCTTCTAAGGGATTCTTGCCCACAGTAGTAGATATAATGGTCATCTGAGTTAAATTCACCCATTCCAGTCCATTTTAGTTCGCTGATTCCTAAAATGTCCATGTTCACTCTTGCCATCTCCTATTTGATCAGTTCCAATTTGCGCTAATTCATGAACCTAACATTCCCAGTTCCTATGCAATATTGCTCTTTAACAGCATAGGAACTTGCTTTCATCACCAGTCACATCTGCAACTGGGTGGTGTTTTGGCTTTGGCTCCATCCCTTCATTCTTTCTGAAGTTATTTCTCCACTAATCTCCAGTAGCATATTGGTCACCTACCGACCTGGGGAGTTAATCTTTCAGTGTCCTATCTTTTTGCTTTTTCATACTGTTCATGGGGTTCTCGAGGCAGCAATACTGAAGTGGTTTGCCATTCCCTTCTCCAGTAGACCACCTGACCTGCCTCTTGAGAAATCTGTAGGCAGGTCAGGAAGCAACAGCTAGAACTGGACATGGAAAAATACACTGGTTCCAAATAGAAAAAGGAGTACATCAAAGCCATACATTGATTGTCACCATGTATATTTAACTTATATGCAGAGTACATAATGAGAAGCGATGGGCTGGAGGAAGCACAAGCTGGAATCAAGACTGCTGGGAGAAATATCAATAACCTCAGACATGCAGATGACACCACCCTTATGGCAGAAAGTGAAGAGGAACTAAAGAGTCTCTTGATGAAAGTGAAAGAGGAGAGTGAAAAAGTGGGCCAAAGTCTCAACATTCAGAAAATTAAGATCATGGCATCTGGTCTCATCACTTCATGGCAAATAGATGGAGAAACAATGTAAACAGTTGCAGACTTTATTTTTTTGGGCTCCAAAATCACTACAGATGGTGACTGCAGCCATGAAATTAAAAGATGCTTACTCCTTAGAAGAAAAGTTATGACCACCTAGACAGCATATTAAAAAGCAGAGACATTACTTTACCAACAAAGGTCCATCTAGTCAAGGCTATGGTTTTTCCAGTAGTCATATTTGGATGTGGGAGTTGGACTATAAAGAAAGTTGAGCAAAGAAGAATCGATGCTTTTGAACTGTGGTGTTGGAGAAGACTCTTGAGAGTCCCTTGGACTGCAAGGAGATCCATCCAGTCCTTCCTAAAGGAAATCAGTCCTGAATGTTCATTGGAAGCACTGATGTTGAAGCTGAAACTCCAATACTTTGGCCACCTGATGTGAGGAACTGACTCATTTGAAAAGACCCTGATGCTGGGAAAGATTGAAGGCAGGAAGAGAAGGTGACAACAGAGGATGAGATGGTTGGATGGCATCACCAACTCAATGGACATGAGTTTGAGTAAACTCTGGGAGTTGGTGATAGACAGGGAGACCTGGCGTGCTGCAGTCTATGGGGTCACAAAGAGAAGGACATGACTGAGCAATTGAACTGAACTAAATTGAAATGGGTGCATAGTTGTCCTCATATCCATTGATTTCACTCTAATGAGAGCTGAATGTGACAGAACTAAAACTGAAGATATAAAGGACTGTGGTGGAAATGATGTGTGTTCAGAGACTCCAGGTGTTGCAAAGCAGGGAAGACACCAGCTGTGCTCCCAATAAAGATATGTATCTTGTTTCAGATGCCCCAAAAATGGGGACTGGATGTTACTGAAATGGGCTTTGTCTGCAGAGAAGAAGCCTAGAAACCCATGAGGACATGCCATTCCTTGGCTTGTGAATGTACTTGTATATAGCATGGCTGTATATAGCACTAGCATGATCCTGATGTCACTAGGAGTGAATCTTCTGGGTCACAGGAATATTAGAGGGATATGGAAAGAAACCAAACCTTTATTTTGTTTTCTCTTAGTTTAAGAAAAGTATTTCCTAGTGGATGATTAAAATTGTTGCTGTTATATAATATATATGCTTGTGTGGGTATATGTATATGTCCCTATTAGCTCAGTTGGTAAAGAGTCTGACTGCAATGCAGGAGACCCTGGTTCAATTCCTGGGTCAGAAAGACCCACTGGAGAAGAGATAGGCTACCCATTCCAGTATACTTGGGCTTACCTTGTAGCTCAGCTTGTAAAGAATATGCCTACAATGCGTGAGACCTGGGTGCGATCCCTGGGTTGGGAAGATTCCCTGGAGAATGGAAAGAAGGGAAAAGCTACCCACTCCAGTATTCTGGCGTAGGAGAATTCCTTGGACTATAGAACTCATGGGATCTCAAAGAGTTGGACACAACTGAGCGACTTTCATTTCCACCCATTTATCAGTTCAGTTCAGTTCAGTTGCTAAGTTGTGTCTTACTCCCTGCAACCCCATGGACTACAGCACTCCAGGTCTCCCTGTCCGTCACCAACTCCTGGAGTTTACTCAGACTCATGTCCATTGAGTCGGTGATGCCATCCAACCATCTCATCCTCTGTTGTCACCTTCTCTTCCTGCCTTCAATCTTTCCTAGCATCAGGGTCTTTTCAAATGAGTCAGTTTTTCACATCAGGTGGCCAAAGAATTGGAGTTTCAGCTTCAACATCAGTCCTTGCAATGAATATTTAGGACTGATTTCCTATCGGATGGACTGGTTGGATCTCCTTGCAGTCCAAGAGACTCGAAAGAGTCTACTCCAACACCAGAGTTCAAAAGCATAAATTCTTCGGTGCTCAGCCTTCTTTATGGTCCAACTCTCCCATCCATACATGACTACTGGAAAAACCATAGCCTTGACTAGACGGACCTTTGTTGACACAATAATGTCTTTGCTTTTTAATATGCTGTCTAGGTTGTTCATAACTTTTCTTCCAAGGAGCAAGCATCTTTTAATTTCATGGCTACAGTCACCATCTGCAATGATTTTGGAGCCCCCTAAAATAAAGTCTGAAACTGTTTCCACTGTTTGCCCATCTATTTGCCATGAAGTGGTGGGACAGATGCCATGATCTTAGTTTTCTGAATGTTGAGCTTTAAGCCAACTTTTTCACTCTCCTCTTTCACTTTCATCAAGAGACTCTTTAGTTCTTCACTTTCTGCCATAAGGGTGGTGTCACTTGCATATCTGAGGTTATTGATATTTCTCCTGGCCAACTGGATTCCAGCTTGTGCTTCATCCAGCCCAGAATTTCTCATGATGTACTCTGCATATAAGTTAAATAAGCAGGGTGACAGTATACAGCTTTGACATACTCCTTTTCCTATTTG
>NW_011494935.1:4876871-4898115 GCF_000754665.1 Bison bison bison | reverse complement strand
TTCAGAATTTTCCACAGTTTATTGTGATCCACACAGTCAAAGGCTTTGGCATAGTCAATAAAGCAGAAATAGATGTTCTTCTGGAACTCTCTTGCTTTTTCAATGATCCAGTGGATGTTGGCAATTTGATCTCTGGTTCCTCTGTCTTTGTAAAACCAGCTTGAACATCTGGAAGTTCAACGTTCGTGTATTGCTGAAGCCTAGCTTGGAGAATTTTGAGCATTACTTTACTAGCGTGTGAGATGAGTGCAATTTTGCAGTAGTTTGAGCATTCTTTGGCATTGCCTTTCTTTGGGATTGGAATGAAAACTGACCTTTTCCAGTCCTGTGGCTACTAATGAGTTTTCCAAATTTGCTGGCATATTTAGTGCAGCACTTTCACAGCATCATCTTTTAGGATTTGAAATAGCTCAACTGGAATTCCATCACCACCACTAGCTTTGTTCATAGTGATGCTTCCTAAGGCCCACTTGACTTCACATTCCAGGATGTCTGGCTCTAGGTGAATAATCACACCATCATGATAATCTGGGTTGTGAAGATCATTTTTGTACAGTTCTTCTGTGTTGCCAGCTCTTCTTAACATCTGCTGCTTTTGTTAGGTCCATACCATTTCTGTCCTTTATTGAGCCCATCTTTGCATAAACTGTTCCCTTGGTATCTCTAATTTTCTTGAAGAGATCTCTAGTCTTTCCCATTCTTTGTTTTCCTCTATTTCTTTGCACTGATTGCTGAGGAAGGCTTTCTTATCTTTCCTTGCTATTCTTTGGAACTCTGCATTCAGATGGTTATATCTTTCCTTTTCTCCTTTGCTTTTTGCTTCTCTTCTTTTCACAGCTATTTGTTAAGCCTCCTCAGACAGCCATTTTGTTTTTTTGCTTTCCTTTTTCTTGGGCATGGTCTTGCTCCCTGTCTACTGTATAGCGTCATGAACCTCCATCCATAGTTCATCAGGCACTCCGTCTATCAGATCTAGTCCCTTAAATCTATTTCTCACTTCCACTGTATAATCGTAAGGGATTTGATTTAGGTCATACATGAATGGCCTAGTGGTTTTCCCTACTTTCTTCATTTTAAGTCTGAATTTGACAATAAGAAGTTCATGATCTGAACTACAGTCAGCTCCTGGTCTTGTTTTTGCTGACTGTAGAGCTTCTCCATCTTTGTTTGCAAAGAATATAATCAATCTTATTTTGATATTGACCATCTGGTCATGTCCATGTTTAGAGTCTTCTCTTGTGTAGTTAGAAGATGGTGTTTTCTATGACCACTGTGTTCTCTTGGCAAAACTCTATTAGCCATGCCCTGCTTCATTCTGTACTCCAAGGCCAAATTTGTCTGTTACTTCAGGTGTTTCTTGACTTCCTACTTTTTCATCCCCTATAAGGAAAAAGACATATTTTGGGGGTGTTAGTTCTAGAAGGTCTTGTAGGTCTTCATAGAACCATTCAACTTCAGCTTCTTCAGCATTACTGGTCGGGGCATAGACTTGGGTTACTGTGTTACTGAATGGTTTGCCTTGGAAACGAACAAAGATCATTCTGTGATTTTTGAGATTGCATCCAAGTACTGCATTTCAGACTCTTTTGTTGACTATGATGGCTACTCCATTTCTTCTAAAGGGATTCTTGCTCACAGTAGTAGATATAATGGTCATCTGAGTTAAATTCACCCATTCCCATCCATTTTAGCTCACTGATTCCTAAAATATCCTTGCTCACTTGTCCCATCTCCTATTTGACCACTTCCAATTTGCCTTGATTCATGGACCTAACATTCCAGGTCCCTATGCAATATTGCTCTTTACAGCATTGGACCTTGCTTCCATCACCAATCTGGTCCACAACTGGATGTTGTTTTTGCTTTGACTCCATTTCCTCATTCTTTCTGGAGTTATTTCTCCACTGATCTCCAGTAGCATAGACTGAGTGGGAAACTGGGTCTTATTCTGATGGGCGGGGCCATGCTCAGTAAATCTTTAATCCTATTTTCTGTTGATGGGTGGAGCTGTGTTCCCTCCCTGCTATTTACCTGGGGCCACACTGTCATGGGGCCTTCCCTTGTAGCTCAGTTGGTTAACAGTCTGCCTGCAAGGCAGGAGATCTGGGTTCGATCCCTGGGTCAGGGAAGATCCCCTGGAGAAAGAAATGGCAACACACTCCAGTATTCTTGCTTGGAAAATCTCATGGACACAGGAGCCTGGTGGGCGGCAGTCCAGGGGGTCGCAAAGAGTCGGGCACGACTGAGCGACTAACACTTACTTGCTTACACTATGATGGATTAACGATGTTGGTGTACACACACACACAGATATATATGTGTGTGTGTGTATATATATATATATTTTTTTTTTTAAATGAAATTAGGGTAATACAAAAGATACAACAAATGTGATTAAAGAAAACTTTTAGTTGTGAGAACAGTCAGCATTGGTTCAGGTTTGATTTAATGGAGTCATTTCTGCTTTCTTCATTTTTCATATGAAGCAAATAGAAATGCTGGAGAAGGGATAGCCTACCCACTCTGGTATTCTTGGGCTTCACTAGTGGCTCAGCTGGTAGAGAATCTGCCTGCACTGTGGGAGACCTGGGTTTGATCTCGAGTTGGGAAGATCCCCTCGAGAAGTAGTGGCAGTGGTGATAGTAGTAGTAAAGTTTAGTGCGTACTTTCTTTTATTGTTCATCATACAAATTTATTCATTTTTCAAAACATTTTATTGAAGTACAATTGCTTTACAATTTTATCTTAATTTCTGCTGTACAGCAAAAGTATTCAGTTATTTATGTGTGTGTACATATACATTCCTTCCTTTCCATGGCGGTTTATTACTGGATATTGACTATAGTTCTTCGTACTGTGCAGTAGGACTTGTCCTTTATCCATTCTCTGTATAATAGTCTGCATCTGCTAGTCCCTAACTCCCCGTCCTTCCCTCCCCCCGTGTCAGCCCAGGTGTGTTCTCTTTGCCTATGAGTCTGTTTCTGTTTCATAGATAAGTTAATTTTGTGTCATATTTTACATAGATAAGTGATAGCATATATTTATTTTTCTCTTTTAACTTCCCTTGGTATGATAAAGTCTGGGTCCATCTTTGCTGCTGCTTCAAGTGGCATTATTTCATTCTCTTTTATGGCTGAGCAGTATTCCATTATTGTGTGTGTATGAGTGTGTTTGTGTGTGTTTCATATCTTCTGTATCCACTCATCTGTTGATGGACATTTAGGTTGTTTCCTTGTCTTGGTTATTATATATAGTGCTGCTATGAACATAGGAGTGCATGTATCTTTTGGAATTATAGGTTTATTTGGATATATGCCCAGGAGTCAGGTTACTGGATCATAAAACAACACTATTTTTACCTTTTTGAGAAATGTTTGTCTATCGTGTTTTCCATAGTGGCTGCACCAATTTACATTCCTATCAACCATGTAGGAGGGTTCCTTTTTCTGTTGAGTACTTTCTGAATGTCAAGCCCTGAATTTTTTTATATTAATCCTGTGAAGCATGCTCCCATCATTGCCATTTTATAGTTGAAGGAGACTCAGGCTTTGGGAAAGGAGGTAACTTTCTAATGAATTTCCAGTCTCTGTACTGAACTCAAAGCCCATGATCTCATGCACCTTCCCAGAGAGTCTTCCTAGAGACTCTGTTCCAAGAAGATGGATGGAAAAGACTCTGGGAAAAGCCAATTCTGAAAACGTTGATTGAAGAAGAATGGAGAGCCTAAATTTCCAGAGCTCCTGAGAGGAACTTCTAAGAGTCATCTGTCTCCCCTCTAGAGAGAATTTCATTGGCATCATTCCAAATAAAGGAGTATCTCTCTCTGTCTCTAATAGGACTCCTCAGTAAGGACCTGTGCATTGATTTTGGTATAGCTGTCCCCCTACAACTTGACATAGAGTATGTTCCTCAGATATAATTGAATATCACTCTCTCCTTTCATCCTTTATTCTTAAATGGATTTCTACTTTGCAACTTTTAAGTGCAGAAGTTATTTTTGTTTTGCTTTTCTGAACACCCCAATTCAAGGATAAACAGTAATGCATTTCAGTCTGTGAGTTGGTGTAGAGGGGTTTTGAAATTCTCTTCTATTTTAGAATTGCACATCCATATTGTGAAGAATCAAGAGAGTTATAGACCAGGGAAAAGCAACCACTATAAAATTTGATTAAGTCTCCATTTAGTTAGTGAGAGATGTAAAACCTTAGAGAAGTGAGGAGGCCAAGGCCACATCGCTGCTGTGGTTCCCAGAGACCCTAAAGACTGCCTGTGAGTCCACATGCTTTCAGAACGTCATTCTTACTTGATAATCCAGGAAGGAATTACCCAAGTAATACACACACTTTCATGTCCATTATTTAAAATACTCTCTTGCTGAGATTCTTCACTCTAGCATCAATACTCTCATCCTGGAAGGAAAAGCAGAAAGAGCACTGAGCCATTAACCACATCACTAAATTTCCAACAACTGGACAAGTATTGTCTACCAAACTATCGCAAAAGACCCCAGAGTACATGGAAGAAAATCTATATATATTTTCTGGAACAAGTAAAATGATTTATTTCACAGAGAATTATGTCAGCCTTATTCTCCACAGGTAGAAAAAAAAAATGAAGGAGATAAAACATTATCTAGCCTCTAGAAATCACCTCTTAGGTTAAAGGTCTTTTGGCAAATTTCTTAGGGTAAAGGACTTTTGACAAAAGTTTACTTGATTTGCTAAGTTGGTGGTAAGGGTGGATTTCTAGCACATTTCTCTCTCTTTATTCTTGAGGTCACAAATAAAGCAAGCCAAATCACTGTAATAGGTTAATGACTCAAATCACAGTCACCATATTATGAAATGCTCAAGCTATTTTACTTCTGAGAAGTAGCTCATTATCTGCACTCTTATGGACAGAATAAAAAGTAAGAAAATGCTAAATGGTCATAAATCCTTGGAGGAAAATTCGAATTCCATGTTGTGTTGCTCCCGGTAGAAATAATAGAGAAAATAATTAGGACTTTATAGTTTAGTGACTGTAGCATACTGACAACGAAGGGAAGTTACTGAAAAGACCATGATAAAGACCATATCTAGCTTCATCTGGCATGTTTGGAGCATGGGTTTGGAATCTGACAGCCTGTTACAAGGCCTTCTTCTGTCACTGACAAACTGCGCGCCATCTTTCTGAGCCTCAGCTCCCTCATGAGGAATACACGGCTTTATAGTCCCTGCTGCTGCTGCTGCTGTGTAGTTGCTAAGTCGTGTCTGACTCTTTGTGACCCCATGGACTGTAGCCTGCCAGGCTCCTCTGTCCATGGGATTTCCCAGGAAGAATACTGGAGTGGGTTGCCATTTCACTTGTCGAGATCTTCCCGACCCAGGAAGTGAATCCAGGTCTCCTGCAGAGGCAGGCAGATTCTTTACCGCTGAGCCACATTTATAGTAACTACCTTGTAGAATTACTGACAGGATTATCTGGACAAATACTTGTAAAGAATTTCGTCAAGTGCTTGGCACATATTAAACTGTAAAGATTAGTTGCTGTTATTAAATTTGTTATGTGTATCTAAATTTCACTTCTTCTGCTGTTTCCTATCCTGATTTGTGTAGGATGATACTTGGCAAGAGGGAATGGTGATGGTAAATCCTTATTATGTAACAACAATGTTCTAGGTGCTGGTGATACATAGAGACAAATGAAACATTCAAAACTTGAGATTCAAGTGTAGATCTTCGTAGAAAAATATAATTGAGAGCTGGAAGAGGTAGAATAGAATGGTAGGTCCGAGCCAAGTCCTGAAGTTTGTTTTTACAGGTTTTGTGGTTTTTTAAAAAGTTATGTAACAACTTTAAACTGAAAACTATAATATCATTTAACTTATGGAAATATGGGCAAAATTAAATAATATCACTTATGTAAAGTAGCTGGCACACAGTAGATATCCAATATTTGTTGCACTTTATTATAGTTACCAAGATAATCATAGTATTCAAAATTAATTGGGTACATCCTGTATCTCATGTACTGTGCATACATTGTATCTTCTAATCCTCAAATAATTCAGTCTGGTTATTGTTGTTCAGTCACTCAGTCATGTCCAACTCTTTGTGACCCCCTGTCCTTCACCATCTCCCAGAGCTTGCTCAAACCCATGTCCATCAAGTTGGTGATGCCATCCAACCATCTCATCCTCTGTCATCCTCTTCTCCTCCTATCTTCAATCTTTCCCAGAATCAGGGTTTTTTCTAATGAGTCGGCTCTTCGCATCAGGTGGCCAAAGTATTGGAGCTTCAGCTTCAGCATCAGTTCTTCCAGTGAAAATTCAGGACTGATTTCCTTTGGGATTGACTGGTTTGATCTCCTTGCAGTCCAAGGGATTCTCAAGAGTCTTCTCTAGGACTACAGTTCAGAAGTATCCATTCTTCAGCATTCAGCCTTGTTATGGTCCAGCTGTCATGAGAGATCTGGGTTTGATCCCTGGGTTGGGAAGATCCCCTGGATAAGGGAAGGATACCCACTCCAGTGTTCTGGCCTGGACAGTTCCATGGACTATATACTCTGTGGGGTTGCAAAGAGTTGGATACAACTGAGCGACTTTAACTTTCATTTTTCTCACATCCATACATGACTCCTGGAAAAACCATAGCTTTGACTAGACAGACCTTTGTTGGCAAAGTAATGTCTCTGCTTTTTAATATGCTGTCTAGGTTTGTCATACCTTTTTTTCCAAGAAGCAAGCATCTTTTAATTTCATTTCTGTAGTCACCATCTGCAGTGATTTTGGAGCCCAAGAAAATAAAAGCTGTCACTGTTTCCATTGTTTCACTATCTATTTGCCTTGAAGTGATGGGACCAAATGCCATGATCTTAGTTTTCTGAATGTTGAGTTTTCATCCAATTTTTTCACTCTCCTCTTTTACCTTCATCAAAAGGTAGATACTGATATTTTACCATTTTTAAGAAGAGGAAACTGAGCCTTAGACAAATTTAGTAACTTGTTCAAAGCAGTACAACTATATAAGCATCAAAGCTAGGAGTAGAATTCAAGCATATTTGACTTCAAAGCCCATGCCTTTAGTGCTTTAACAGGTTTAATGCAGAAAAATGACCCAGTGCATGGCTGGGAGGTAGTGGAGAAGACATGACGTACTCAGAATTTTCATAAGGCTAATAACTAAATGCAGTTATTTATTTTGACTACCTAATATTAGAATGTATAGTGTTCCAAAAGGAAGCTTGAGGAAATACTAGCAGTTCTAGTTTATATTTAATGAAACAAAGCCATTGTCGTGAAGTGAATTGCTGAACACTTAATTCATTTACCCATCTATCTATCCAGTCAACTACTGAATGAACACCTCTTGTTGCACTAGGTGGGGGTTGGAGGTGCAGGAGTGAATAAGCCAAGCATAGACTCTACCTCTAGAAGCTTGCACTTCAGGAAGAAAACATAAGCCACTGTTAAAAAAATCTATTTAGTGATAAATATGAAGATAGCAAGTTGTGACAAAGAAGTTGTTATGATAGCAAGTTGTTATGAAGAAAACTAAACAGAATGAATGACCTGAAAAAAGTAGAAGAGAGAGAGAGAGTGCTGCTTTAGAAGGTGAAACCTCAGCTAAGATGTTCTTTATGAAGACTGACAGTAGTGATCTGAGGAATGCAGGTTGCTGTTGCAAAGGATGGAGCAAATTGGTCTTAAGGTGCTGAACAAACTCATGTGCTCCCAGGGAGAAAGTTTTAGTAACACTACTAAAGAACTCAGTACTTTGAACTTTGTTTCCTCTCGTATATTACTGCATTTTACGTTCTTTTTTTTTTTAGCTGATTTAAAAAATTTTTTTAATATAAATTTATTTATTTTAATTATAACTAAATGCATTATTTATTTACTATTTTTGTTGGCCTGACTCCATGAATATATAAACTCCATGAGAACAGGGACCTCTGTTTTATTCCTGACTGTATCCCAGCATCTTGATCAGTGCCTGTCTCAGAAGTCACTGAAAAAACATTTGTGGAATATATATACATATTTGTGTATGTAAATGAATTAGTTATTGCAGTTTCTTCACAGTATTTCCTATGTTATCAGTCCAACTACCTGACTCAGTTTATCAGTTGAATGGGATCTATGGTGTCTTCAGTGTTTATCTCAAATTGATTTATTATTCTGTCTCTATACAGGCCTTCATGCAAAATCATGTCTGATGTAATTAAATGATGGATTTGCATACTGAGTTAAGTTAGGTGCAGAAGGAGAAGCATAAAATGAAACCAATAGCATTTGATACCTAATTATCAAAGATCATTATGTTTTGATGAGGTGAATAAAATCTGACTGCCCTATCTAGTAGATACCATGTTCTTTTCTCTTAGTAAAAAGAATTGTATTCGCAGTAAGATGGAGCTTGAAGTGATGCCAGTTCAACAGCTGATAAGAAGGCATTTTGAAAACAAAACAGGATCAGCAATTGTCATGAATTCAGCTTCCCAAATCATGACTTAAATACAACTATGAGTTGACTGTGTAGAAATTTCCACTGGCACCTGGTGTTTTATTAAATTACCTTGTCATTTGCAATCAGTGTGATATTTTGGAAGGTATACAGAGAGGTGAAGGTGGAGAGAATTGTATCAAAGTGGAATTTAGGTGACCCACATTAACCTTCTACCACAGAATGGATCACTGAGAAAGCACTTCTAATGAGAGATTTTTAGGCACACATCTCAGAAAATTCATTACCACTGAGTTCAAGGGGGAAAGTCTATTCATGGTAATCCAATATTTTATGAATAAAAATGTGTATGGATTCTCATTGATGGTAAAGCAGAGATATAAGATTCTTTGCTTGATGTAGACAATATCTATGTTACTTGTACTGTCTTGTCTGAACTTCAGAATATGTGTATTTGTGAGTCTGTGCACACCTATGCCTGTGTGCACACACATGGGCACACACATGTATTTTCTGTGTTTGTGTGATAGGAGGCAGGCAGGCAGTAGGGGGAATGAAGGTTGTTTACTGTGTAGGGAATCAAAGCACTTGGGTTTGTTCAAAACAATATTTCCCCAAACCCTAAATATTTTAGCCTATTTTTCTGGAGTCATGGGTTGATTTTTCTTTTGGAAAGTAAGATACAAGAGATGAAACCATCACCCTTAGGCCCATGTGAAAGCTTTGATGATGAGAAACACTATCCTCACTCCAAATGATTCTTCTTAGCTTTTTTAGTTTTGAATGAATTGTGTATTTCATTGCTGTGCCAAATTGCTTCAGTCTTGTCTGACTCTGTGCAACCCTTTGGACTGTAACCTGCCAGACTCCTCTGTCCATGGGATTCTCCAGGCAAGAATATTGGAGTGGATTGCCATGCCCTCTTCCAGGGGATCCTCCCAATCCAGGGATGGAGCCACGTCTCTTACGTCTCCTCCTTAGCAGGCAGATTCGTTACCCCTAGCACCACCTGGGAAGCCGGTTTCATTGTATACTGATGTTATTCACTAGGGCTTAATTCGTGGAGCCTTGTTAAGTTACTTCATCTCCACACAGTTCATCATCAGCTCTGATAAAGGAATAAGACAAACCATGGGTCTAGTCTTTGTTTGATAGTACATGGAGTTACTCTCAAGGAGGAAAAAATCTGTATTTACTGCATGGGTGACTGGGTCTGGGCAGGGTTATACATTGAAAGAATAGAGGGAGAAATCAACACAGAGCAAAAATGAACTTCCAGATCCTCGGTATAATATAAACAGTTTCCTACAGAGAGATAAAATTTCAAATAATATGGATTATCAAACATTCCAATTTAGGGAAACTCGATTCTGAAATCACCTAGGAGACTAAATTTGTGTCAGCAGATAGGTTTTAGTTTTAGTTTATTTTATTGCAAAAGTCATAGACATCTTAAGACAAAGAAGAGGCTCTATTCCTCTGTTACTTTTCTTTGTGATTTTGCTCTTTTCTGTTGATCCTCAGGCTTCTGGATTTGTTTTTCCCCCTTCATAAGTGGAATGTTTAGCTCAGTTTCATCTTGTGTAGTATTTTTAGATTGTATGAAACCAAATTGGCTTCCTTGGTGGCTCAGTGGTAAAGAATTCGCCTGCCAATGCAGGAGATGTGGGTTCGATCCCTGGATCAGGAAGATCCCATGGAGAAGAAAATGGCAACCCACTCTAGTATTCTTGCTGAGGACATTTCATGGAGAGAGGAAGCTGGTGGGCTACAGTCCATAGGGTCAGAAAGAGTCAGACATGACTGAGCAACTAAACAACAGCAAAGCCAATCTACGGTTGTTCAGTGACAACATTCCTTAATTTCAAAAAAGCTATTTTATTCTTTTAAGTTTTCAGTTTCTGTAAGCATGGATAAAAAAGAGTGTAAGTTATACACAGAGCCACGTTTAAAATAGATTGTTTACTATAGTTGCTGACCTGATGGATAGTGAGGAGAGGGTCAGGAATGTTTGACTCTGTATTCTAGGTGTGATCAGCTGTTGTAGACATAATTTTGTTCAGGAGAATGTGAGGGTAAGGGCTCACCTCTGTAGACAGCATTCACTTCAAACAGATACGGAGCATCAGTATATTCCTTATATGAGCTGTGACTGTTTAGTGCTTTGAAATGTGTTTTCCAGTTTCTCATTTGTTTTCCCTACTGCTCTGTGATAGAGAGAACCAACTGAATCAAGAGGGATTTGGGGACAGCAAACTTTTTGACTTCTCTGGATGGCACCATCTGCATGAACAGATGGCAAAACATGTCACAGGGCTAGAGGGAGACTCCAAGATCAAAAAAATTGAAAAAAAAAAAGAGAGAGAGAGAGACAGAAAGGGAATGCAGTGGCAAGGTAAACAGGCAAGTGTCAGTGCCTGGACTTCTTTGTGATGAGACTCTGATGGCGTTGCTGGTGATAGCCACCCTTGGAATCCAAAGCTGCCCCCAACAGCGGTGCACTGTATGTTCTGCAGGCAGCTTGCTCAGCATTGCAAATAGGCATACACCTTCTCTCCGCCTGTTCTGATGGGAGGGGATCTCTGATATTGTTGGTTAAAGTCCTCCGTGCCAAAGAGCAAGATTTAGTTTCTGTTAAGCTTTCCATATGGCCACAAGCCACCAAAAGGGCTGTCTCAGTGTTTTGGTGGTAGAAAATTCTGCACAAGATTGGTTGAAGCATAGTAAATACAAATCAGCTAGTTTTGCTCATGGTATTTTGTTTATTTTTATGTTTAGTTTTTCTATTCACTCATTTGCTTACTTATTTATTTTACATTTATTAAGTTATTATTTTGTGCCAGGTGTACTATACTAAATACTTTACATGTTTTGTTTTGTTTTTTAATTAATTAGTTTATTTTAACTGGAAGCTTTACAATGGTGTGGTGGCTTTGCCATACACATAAGTGGAATGTTTAGCTCCACTAAACATTCCAGGCGGGAGGGGGGTTCGGGACGGGGGACGCGTGAATCAGCCATGGATGCACATGCGTCCCCCGTCCCGAACCCCTCTCCTGCCTCCCTCCCCATGCCATCCCTCTGGGTTGTCCCAGTGCACCGCCTTTGAGTGCCCTGTTTCATGCAGCAAACTTGGACTGGTGATCTATTTCACATATGGTAATGTACGTGTTTCAGTGCTCTTCTCTCAATCATCCCACCCTTGCCTTCTCCCACAGAGTCCTAAAGTCTGTTCTTTATATCTGTGTCTCTTTTGCTGTCTTGCATATAGGGTCATCATTTCCATCTTTGTAAATTACATATATATGTGTTAATATACTGTATTGATGTTTTTCTTTCTGACTTACTTCACTCCAAGAGGTATATGTTTTTACAGAATAGGAAAGTGGAGTTCAGAAAGGTTAAATAATGTGCCTGAAATCATAGATCTGGTACCCGTGGAGCTGAATGTTGAGCCAAGTCTATTTGACTCCTGAAATTACTCTGTATTGGTTTTTTCCCTTTCTGTAAAAACATGGCATTATCATTGACAAAAAAAAATTAGTCTTCATTTTGAAGCTACATAAGTATGAATGATTTGTTTCCTTAGCTATAGCCCCGACATTACAGAAAAAAAAACAAAAACAAAAACAAATTTCAATTTAAGCCACATATCTTATAGGTAAGAAGTTTTGCTCATAGATTATTCTGTTTAGAATATCACTGTTCCATATCAGCTATATTTATAGGCCATTGAGACTGATCAAATTTGCAGAATAATTGTTGGTAATATTGTGAAGTCATGTATCTGTAAAATAAGGCACTGGAAGTTTAAAAAATTGAGCTCTCTACCCACCATCATCTACGGATTATTCAGAAAATATCATTTCTCTCTCCCTCCTCCACTTTCTTCCCTTCCTTTTTTTTAAGAGTAAAAGTTTGTTTTCTGAATATTTAAATAACACATTAGGCACAGAAAATTTGGCAAGTAAAGAATGAAATATCAAATATTAAAAAAGAAAATTCCTTCAAAGATCAGTTCAGTTCAGTCACTCAGTCGTGTCCAACTCTTTGCGACCCCATGAATTGCAACACGCCAGGCCTCCCTGTCCATCACCAACTCCCAGAGTTCACTTAAATTCACGTCCATTGAGTCGGTGATGCCATCCAGCCATCTCGTCCTCTGTCGTCCCCTTCTCCTCCTGCCCCCAATCCCTCCCAGCATCAGAGTCTTTTCCAGTGAGTCAACTCTTCGCATGAGGTGGCCAAAGTACTGGAGTTTCAGCTTTAGCATCAGTCCTTCCAAAGAACACCCAAGACTGATCTCCTTCAGAATGGACTGGTTGGATCTCCTTGCAGTCCAAGGGACTCTCAGGAGTCTTCTCCAACACCACAGTTCAAAAGCATCAATTCTTTGGCTCTCAGCCTTCTTCACAGTCCAACTCTCACATCCATACATGACCACTGGAAAAACCATAGCCTTGACTAGACGGATCTTTGTTGGCAAAGTAATGTCTCTGCTTTTGAATATGCTATCTAGGTTGGTCATAACTTTCCTTCCAAGGAGTAAGTGTCTTTTAATTTCATGGCTGCAGTCAGCATCTGCAGTGATTTTGGAGCCCCCAGAAATAAAAGTCTGACACTGTTTCCACTGTTTCCCCATCTATTTCCCATTAAGTGATGGGACCAGATGCCATGATCCTAGTTTTCTGAATGTTGAAACCCATTTCCTTCTCCAGGTTACCTTCCCAACCCGGGGATCAAACCTGTATCTCCTGCATTGCAGGCAGATTCTTTACTGTCTCAGCTATCTGGGATCCCAAATAATACCTTTCTATATCAGTTTATTTTGTGTCTTGTCTTTGATTTTAAGGTTCTTAAGGTCAAAGACTATATCTTAATACTTTATTAAAAATCTTCTACAGGGCTTAGTAAGCACCATGCAGAATGTAAGCTGTCACTGTGGATAAACTAATATTGGTCAGCACCTTTATTGGCATTCAGAAATTTTACAGTTCAGGCTCATTGACAGAGTGATGATAAACTTGCAAATTTTAGGTTTTTGAATGTGTATATTATCCAACTTAATATCCTGATACTCTCTTCAGCTCCCTAATGGTAGCTTAAGAATTAGCAGACCTCAGCTTGTTGCATTGTATTTCTCTCACGGACGGTATGCATTTGGTAGTTATTAGTCTATTCTTTTCCTGTGAGAAAAAGACAGTCTAATATGCTTTGGGGAAGGGAACTTGTAGGGAAGACAAGGAAGCTATTGAGAAAGCAAATATGAAGTCAGTTGTGTCACAGTGATACAACGCGTCTTAATCACTTAAAAAATAATTGCTCTAGAAATAATTACTCATTAGTGACATTATGGTGTTACAGTACCACAAATGCTTAACTAATGTGAACACTGAGCATGAAGATGATAACCAACATTTAATGTTGCATCCCAGTGCTCTGAGAACAGTCCTAAATAATTGTTAGTAATTACCTGACAGAAATACATCTTTACCTGGCCCTGGATGTCATTAAGCATGCGTTGAAATACTTGAATGTTTATAGGCTATATTACACCTCTTCAGTTATTTAATTACTTTTAGCAACTCTTCATGTTATTGTCTGTTTTATTAAGCTAAAATCCATTACAAGCCAAATTATCAGAGGCACGCTCAGGCTGCAAGGGATTTAGGCATTTGCTTTAGTTGCTGGAAATTAAAGATAGAGGCTGCTTTGGTGAACCAGAAAGTACAGACTTGTCACCTAAACCATCCTAATGTGCTGGGCCCCTCTCCATCACCCTGACAGATGAGCCTCTTCTTTACACATCATTTCCAGAAAGGGAAATCTACCATTCACCCAGGGATCTGTTTCATGATTTTATAGCCTTCACTATCAGCCAAGTCATCTTTCTATTTAACCTAAATCCTCCATGTCCTTCATGTTAGAATTTATGACCGTAGCTTCCTATTTGGACCATGCGAACAGCCCATCATTGCTCCCTTGAGCCCTCTGTAAAAATAGAGGCTCTTATTACATCCATCAGTCTGCTTTCTTCTTCAGGTGGAACAGCAGAGCTCACTCATCTATTTGTTAAACAATTAATTTTCAGGGTTTAATACTCAGTAACATTTTACTGAATTATGAAGCTAGTTTGCCATTTTTTTTCCCCCCGGAGAAAGAAACTGAGAGAAAGAGAGACCAGGCAAGCTGCTGGAAATACCGACAGCACAACCATTCTTTACCTTGTTGTCCATCCTCTCATTCTTCCAACCCTGTCCCCATTTTCCAGCTTGGAGGAAATGAAATTATCTGTATAAAAATGGTGTTACACACCTTTTCCTTTTCTGATACCTTTTCTGATGTTTTCAGTTTTCATCCAGGAATTGGATGTGCTTGTCTTCATTCGTACCTTTTGTACTGTGCTCTAATAATCATTTGGGCTTCCCTGGTGGCCCAAATGGTAAAGAATTTGCCTGCAGTGCAGGAGACCTGGGTTAGATTCCCTGGGTCTGGAAGATTGCCTGGAGGAGGGAATTCAAGTATTCTTGCCTGGAGAATTCTATGTACAAAGGAGCCTGACAGGGCTCCAATCCATGGGGTCACAGAGTTGGACATGACTGTGAGACTAACACACAAACAGTAACATTTAGTGACCTGTACTGTGCTATAATAATATTTAGTGACTTGTATTATAAATTGTCTGTCATTTTCAACATAAGTGTTTATGCCCTTTTTTGTGTGAGCCTTTTCTGTTTCTCCAAGAGTTTTCTTTAAAATGAACCCCAGGGTTTATGTATTTTTTTGATGATTTACTTCACTCTGCTTCAGTTCTCTATTTAGTCAGCTAATCTTATTTGGGCTTCCAGGTTGTGCAGTGGTAAAGAATCCGCCTGCCACTGTAGGAGACTCAAGAGACCTGAGTTCGATCCCTGGATTGGGAAGATCCCTTGCAGAAGGGAATGGCACCCCACTCCAGTATTCTTGCCTGGAAAATTCCATGGACAGAGGAGCCTGGCGGCTCCAGTCCATGGGGTTGCAAAGAGTTGGACACGACTGAGCAGGAACACACAGTTCTTACTCAGTGTATCATCTTTTGGGTACAAGACAATTTTTTTTTTCT
This sequence comes from Bison bison bison, assembly GCF_000754665.1. Classification (NCBI taxonomy): domain Eukaryota; kingdom Metazoa; phylum Chordata; class Mammalia; order Artiodactyla; family Bovidae; genus Bison; species Bison bison. The sequence continues at coordinate 4,882,566 of NW_011494935.1, read as the reverse complement.
TTTTCTCTTGTTTTCTTTAACCATGCTGCATCACAAGACATGTGTGGGGATAACTTTTTAAAGACATTTTTTTTTTTCCATCTTAAATTCTAAACTTTTTCTTTAAACTAGTCTTCAGCAGCAGCAGCAGTCTTCAGTTATAAGGGGCTCTCTGGATTTCACCTTTTAGTTGATATTATCCACAGGCACCCTCTACTCCCACTTCAAAACTTCATCCTAAGTAGCTAAAAGCTTCTGAAGAATCAGGATGATTTTTTCAAGTCAGAAGAAAGTCTTTTGCTTTTCTGTGGGATGCTCAGGGTCATACCTCCTTAGAATTCTGAAGAAATAATTGTCCAGCATTCAAAAGGACCTTTTGTATTATAGCAGCTCCTCTCTATATGTTGGCTCAAGGTCACACAGCAAGAGGCAGTGCCAAGACATGAGCCCAGCACCACTCGTCACTGCCAAGGCCTCTGTTCTTGACCTCTGTGCCCCCGTGTATTCGAAACTTAGAGAAGATCAACGAACGCTATGCTAGCCACTCTTCTCTGTTACAGAAAGCCTGTCATCCAGAAAGTGTTCTGATTTATAATTCTACTGGTAGCATGTGTGAAAGCGTCCATTTCCCTGCAAAATGTGTAGTACTGAATATTATCTTTTCTTTAATGTTTTTGCTGATTAGATAGGTAATAATCCTCAGGTTTAATTTGTGTTTTCTCATCTTTTTATACTTCATATCACACTTTTTATTTACTTTTAATTCTTTTCTTCCACTTCCATTGAAATATAATTAACATGAAGCACTGTATACGTTTTTAACACAGATGTGTGGCTTCTAATGGTGTGAAACATTCTCCTGGGTATTTGGTACCTGTTTTATATAAAAGACTTAAATAGCAAACATGCCACTGAGATGGAAATATTTTGCCATTAGAGATGAGTGGCAGATAAGTCTGAGATGGCATTGTTGGTAGCTTTTGTTGGAGTCATAAGTGCAAGCTGAGTTGCTAGTATGTGATAGAAGGCTGCTTTGAGTAATTTATTTTTTGTGTTTGAAAAATAACAGCAGCAGCAATAACAGTAAAATCTCTTTTACTTACTGGTTTAGGTGATCACAGTTATAACCATGTACTGCAGGGAAAATGTGTGTGAGGGCATGTTGGAGGCTGGATCAACCTCAGAACATGTTTCTCACTGACGTTTTAATCGAGTGTATCTTTTTCTCAACCATCAGATGCCAGCTGTTCAAGGAAGGTGTGTGTGTGTGTAGTGATGGTGGAAGAGGGAGGTGGTTTAAAGGTCATTTCAGTCTCATGTGAGTAACTCTCATGGCAGTACTCTGGTCAGAACATCCATGTTGCTGGGCTAGCATCCTGCATCAGCATTTTCCTTTGTCCAGCTCCTTCTCGCTTTCACAGATGGTGATCCTAGTGAGCATCCTTAAGGATCTGCTTTGTAAAAACCCAGCTTAACACAGACTCTGAGTCTGCTAGGGAGACAGAGGGTAATGAATAAGCCAATGCATACACAGACTAATTTCAGGTAATATAAGTACTTTTTGAAGTATTTTCTCCGTGTTATTTTATTTAAAAAAAAAAATGGCCACACAGCACAATGAGTGGGATCTTAGTTCTCTGACCAGGGATTGAACCTGCGTTCACTGCATTGGAAGCACAGTTGGAAGTCCAGTCTTAATCACTGGACTGCCAGGGTAATCCTATGATAGGTATTATGAAGGAAATAAAATTAAACGAGACAGTGACAAGTGGTAGGGGAGGAGGGGTTGCTTTGGCTGGTGTGGAGAGATAGTGCTTTTTGGGTGGGCTCCAGTGAACTGAGACTGGAATCATAGGAAGGAGGCAGTTCATTTTAAGTACAAGAAAACTTCATCCCCACATCCCTAAAATCCTAAAATAAAAGGACCCAGGAATGGAATATGCTTCTAATTTTTTTACAGCCTAGCTAGAGAAACTTCAGATTTTAAATACATTTCTATAATACATTCTATCAGTTAGGGGTGCAACAGGAAACAGATGCCTTAGTGAAAGTGGGATAATTTGAGATGACTTGTAATAAAAGGGTAATTTACAAAGAGAAGGAGTCAATTTATAAAGAGAAGGAACCGTTCCCTGCCCACCCCCGAGATAGGATCAGCAGGTTGCCATCTGTTCCCTTGCATCCTAGACTTCAAGAGCGAGAGGAGGGAATAGTCAAGGGACCTGTTCACAAGTTCCTGGGATGGGGTCTGGAGTACAGTTCCCAGACTCTCACTTTCCCCCTCTCCAGACTCCTGTTCTGCTCCCCATTGACCAAATCCAGCCGGAAGTCAAAGAAGTTTTGAAGTCTACGCAGTCTAGTCTGGTGGTTAAGGGTGGAGGGTGGAGCTGGAGAAATGAAGGAAGACCTCCAGCATGTGTAGTTTACAGTTTAAAATTATATGGGACTGGATGTGGGAGAAGTGACAGCAGATCCGTCTGAGGTTATAACCTCAGTCAGTCACTGACCAGCTATAGATCAGCAGCTGTGAGCCTCTCATTTTGTTAAAAATAAATAAATAAATAAAGGACTGGAATAAAACTGGTGAACTTATTCTGAAACGGTATGTCTCTAATGCGTCATAAATAAAAAGAAACTATTTTAAATATTAAATGCAGCAATAAGTATCTGGCATATCTAAACACTGTTTTAAATTGTGAAAACAAACTAAAAAGAAATCATTGTTGAAATAATTAGAGTCCTGGCTATATGTCTTTCCCAGTGATAAGTGGCTCTTGTATAATTAAATCTCTTATAGCGATCTGAAGCCAGATTTCAGTTGTTAGGTTGTGAATCAGAAAATAAAAGAGAAAAAAAAAAGATTTTTTTTTCCCCCTCAGGGTCAGAATCCTTTTAAGATTTAATCTAGAACAAGAATGGATATTCTCATTTATGAGATAAGCAAAGGGTTTGTGAATAAGACCACCAGGAATGTAATATGGAGAATCTTGATAAACACGGGACTGACTACAGATGGGTATGTCTGTATCAACATTTTGGTTGATTAGGATTTATATGCTTACAGAATGAGATGTTTTGAGATACTGCTGTTTGGATTCCATAGGCATGTTACTTAAGGAAATGTCTTTCATTGTAATCCCTGAATTTGTAGCAGAAACCTGTGTTTCCTTTATTGTGCAGGGTATCTTTACAGAGAATAAGATTCCAAAAGAGCAAGGAGTCACAGAAAGCCAACAGCTGCAGATGAGTACAAATAGCTCCAGTCTGAAAGGCACGATTTGTCAAATGGTAGCATGATTGCTAGCAATCTTACTTTTTTTGGTGATTACAAAGTTGAGCGTAGTAGCCCATGTGACTCTACAGGAGGACTTGTAAAGAACTTTTAAAAACAATTATGCATGAGTGTTGGAGATTATAATTTAAGCAGAAGGCCTCTATGGAGGTAAATCAAAAGCATAGGCTAGAAGAAAAATGCTGTGGGAGACCTTCAATCGGGAGAGAATATGTGGGACTCCCAGGGGAGCGGCCTGTGTTTGCATGTCTGGGGTGGGCTAATCTACATAATTGACTAAAACAGAATAAACAGCTGTGAAATACAGTCTTTGAATGTGTGGGTAAAACAAAATTACAAAATATACGGGGTCATAGAACATGTAATGTATTTTCACAGCATTGTAGAATTTCCAAGCTCACTTGGGATCTAAGAAATTGGCCAGTCCTCCAGAGAGGCTAAATGACTTCATCAAGGTCAACCTGCCTAGTTAGTGATAGCCTGGTAGTTACCTATGTGGGCTTCGGAGACTAACATCCTAGATTTAAGTCTCAACTCCACTACTCCCTCTGTGACTTTTGGAGAAAATCACTCTATCGTTCTGTGTCTCTATTATCTTATCTATAAAGTGGAAATAATGATAGGACACTCCTCATGTTAAAGAAGATGATATGTTTCAGTAACACTGGATGGTGTCTGGAACATAGTAAGAGATCAATTAATTTGAGATATGTTGTTATTGAGAATACCAGAGCTGAGGTCAGCTGACTCCTGCAGTAGGTGTTCTGTCTTCTCTACAAAAGACAAGAACATGTAAGAGGGGATATATGTAAGACATTAGTTTCCCAACTGGAATAGTTGTAAGATACAAAATAATGTCAAGTTTTCTTGGAGATATTAAAACAAAAAAAATTAAGTACTTTCAGGGGAAGTGACTCAGATGAGCTCTTTAGAACTTCTCAAAATTTCAGTTCATACTTTTATGCTGAAATAAAGTAATTGGAATTTCCCCCCATAGTTGGACGTGTTTAATGTTTGTTTTACAGCTAGAAAAATATGTATTTTCATAATACATATTTAATCATACAAAAATATCAATGTGTTTTTTGATAATTGACCTTTTTAACATCCTAATTTTTCTATATTAATGCTGCCTACTAATCCCAGAGGTTCCTTTTTTGTCCCTTGTAATTAGAATAAGTTGTGTGTTTAATAAATGTATATTTTGAACAAAGTACAAGCATGCAGTGAGTTAGAACATTGTTTTTTGAACATAGTTGGGGATAAGGCAGCTAATTTTCTTTAAAAAATATGCCAAGATGCTGAATTTTTTTTTTTTTTTTTTTTTTTTGTGGAGCAGCTGGAATGTTATCTTGATAGATCAAAGTAAAAGTTCAGAGTCACTTTTTGATAATCTCTGGTTGAAATCCTAACAAGTTTTTCACATATTAAGGCACATGATTAACCATATATTTTATTTATTTATTTTTGAAGGTTTAAAAAAATTTTTATTTAGAAAGGCTGAAATGATTGTATGCTAGTTTGAACAGGCAATCTGTATAAGGATTTTTCAGTTTTGACATCTTCCACATTGGATTCCATTATCTGTGCTTTGTTCTTTCTTCAGATCTAGGGGGGAAAAAAAATATCTGCCTTTCAATCAGTCATTTATTCCCCCTTTGCCTTGTTTAGGAACTCTCATGATCCCTCAGACAGTTCCCTCTGGAACAAGCTTTCCTCTTCTCCCCCAGCCAGCCCCAGTGGGTTCACCTTTACAGGCTCTGGGACTAGGACAGGAAGTAAGACTTGTGAGTATTTCTTCACTGGGAATTAACCATATATTTTAGCTCCTAAAAGCCCCTGTTGAACAATCTGCTGAAAGACCCCATGTGTCACATTGATGGTTCTCAGTTATTTCCTATTGGCTGAGGGGCAAAGGCATTTGTTATCACTTAATAACTATCTTAGGTCATATTCAAACTTGGAATGATATACTAGCATCAGTAAATCTCAGTTAATGACACTTTAAAATGTCTGTTATGTCTTTGATATGAAATACTGGCATAGTTGTATTTCTTGATTTTATAGCTGCCTCTAGTGACTTTTTATGCTTTGTTACATACTGAGTTTTCCTGCACTATGTCAGTATTTTGTGACATAAATCTTTTGGATAACTGTGCCCAATGGCTGAGGAATAAAAAGTTTATCTAAAGATCTCTTAGCCCAGTTAGAATATTCAGTTCAGTTCAGTCGCTCAGTCGTGTCTGACTCTTTGCGACCCCATGAATCTCAGCATGCCAGGCCTCCCTGTCCATCACCATCTCCCGGAGTTCACTCAAACTCACATCCATCGAGTCGGTGATGCCATCCAGCCATCTCATCCTCTGTCATCCCCTTCTCCTCCTACCCCCAATCCCTCCCAGCATCAGAGTCTTTTCCAATGAG
>NW_011494935.1:4865726-4876771 GCF_000754665.1 Bison bison bison | reverse complement strand
CCATCTCATCCTCTGTCATCCCCTTCTCCTCCTACCCCCAATCCCTCCCAGCATCAGAGTCTTTTCCAATGAGTCAACTCTTCGCATGAGGTGGCCAAAGTACTAGAGTTTCAGTGGTGCTACCAAAAGTATCTCTCGTCATGCATTAGTATTCAGCCCCCCAAAGAAGACACATTTCCAGTTTTAACTATAGACGATTTCTTCAGTTTTCATTTTGGAGGCATCATTAACTGTTTCCTTTGACTGAAAACTGGACTGTCTTCATATATTTCCCAATGGTCTTAAAACTTAACCAGGATAACTGCCTAATGAGTTATTAGCTACATTTCAAAGACTCTTTGAAATGTAGTGATGCTGAGTAATTTAAGGCCCATTAAGGATGTTTATCAGGATTCAGAAAGGCAGGTTCATGAAAAACCCATTAATTATGTTTATTCTGTTGACTTATTCTTAGAGAAATGTAGCTCTGTTATAAATCAGTGTCCCAAGGAATAGATTTTGATGTTGGTCATTGAGCTTTTCTGAATAAAATTTATTCCAAGGTGGCTTCTTCTGTAAGGATGATTTTGACTTCAAATTTGTTTTAGGACTTTTTAAAATAAATTGAATCAGACACTTATATTAGAGAATTGTTTCAAAATCCTTAGTTTGAGAATACTTGTGACCTTGACAATTTTGTTTGTTTTATGTTGTTGTTATTATTATTTTTATTTTAATCTTGGCATAGGCCAGCACCTGGCAAGGTTTTTGAGATACAAATAAAAATAGATGTGGTTTCTGATCTCATAAAACACCTAGAAAATATGCAGATTTGTTACGTCTGTTCAGTTCAGTCTGTACTTTGTCTTAAAATTTGTTAATAAGGATTTCATATACACATATGACATAATGACTCTTTTTGAATATTTATATGTTGGGACATGATTTATATCATAGCTCTGATTTGCTTATAAGGGTGTGAATATTCTACATTTCTTCACCCGTACAAACATATACATATGCCCACTACCAAGTAGCTACTGGTTAAATGAGTTATCACTGTGTCTACTCATTAGCAGTGAGTAATAACAAAAGATGAAGAACATTTAGTGTTACAGATTTTTTTCTTACTTTTATCATCTCATAATAAAGCAATATGGCAGGTTTTTAGTTCATTGTTTCAGGAGCAACCACACATTGGTGCGTGTAAGTGGCTTGTCCCTGGTCACTCATCTTTTTCTGTATTATCAGGATTCCAAGTGGATTATTTTGGCTACAGAATTTCTATTTTAATCCCAACAGGAGACACAAATGCTTATAAACATCAACTAGAAAACATTTATATATATTTTTAGTTAGTTTTATGAAGTTGTTGTTTTTTAGTCAACTAGTCACTAAATCAAGTCTGACTCTCTTATTAACACCGTAGACTGTGGCCTGCCAGGCTCTGTCCATGGGATTTCCCAGGCAAGAACACTGGAGTGGGTTGCCATTTCCTTCTCCAGGGGATCTTCCCAAACCCAGAGATCGAACCCACATCTGTCTCCTGCATTGGCAGGCGGATTCTTTAGCACTGAGCCACCAGGGAAGCCCTTTATGAAGTATGCTATAACATTTAAAAAAAAAAAAAGTGAAACATCAGTGGGAATATGAATGTTGTTGATGTGAGAAAAACACTTTCCTAATACTTCATTTTTAAAGCATAAGTAGAAACCCAATTGCTTTTGCAATAGCATTAGTCAATTTATTTTTCTTGCTCACAGCCCTAGTGTTCACAGATGTTAGTTGCCTTGAATATGCATCAGTGGAAAGCGTAAACCACAGCATATTACAGTAGCAGTTGCAAAATTCACCTCACCTACACAATCAGACATCTATTTTTGACTGTCCCTCTTTATCCTATGTACGCCCTTGTACCTTTCATGTCTTTGGTGTTCATTCTATCAAACAAAGTTAATTTTATCTAGTGTTTCAAGATGAAGATTGTATCTGCTATTTTACTCAAATAGCATGAGAATTTGTATGCCCACTAGGTAGCTAATTTTATTTCCTTTGACAATTTCTCTTCTACACAAGTTCCTCTATGTTAGTGGTAATTCAGTTATATCTACATGTTAAATAAAGACAGTAGACCAGTGAAAAATTTAGCCAAGTATCACATAACCAAAATAAATTGTCCTCTTTTAACCCTGAGCAAATGTGAGTGTTAAAGTTTTATATAATTTTTATAATTTATAAAATAATAAATTATAGACATTTGATCAGTCCCATCGAAAGCAGAAACAATGAGTTTAATAGTAAACTCTTTAACTAGTTATATAATTTAATAAGTAGATTAAGTTTTACTTACTGTTAAAAATATAAAATGAATCTCTAAAACATAAGATATAAGTTTTAAAAAAGAGAAATTATGCAATAAAATAATCCCCCAAATAAAAGATTTATGCACAGCAAAACCAAGTGCTTCATTCTATAATTCATGTCTTTATCCTTTCAACAGATCCCTTTTGATTCTCTTACAATAAATAGAAAAAATTCAGCTTTTAAATGGCTTAAAGTTTACTGAGAAACATCATTCTTACAAAATAGAAATAAGCAAGATAATTTCAGATTGTAATAATTCCTTGAAGAAAATAAATAGCTAAGATGGAGCTTGAGTAAGGCAGATACTTTGGGTGGACTGCTTAAGAAATCCCTTTCAGAAGAGGTGATTTTGAGATGAAGGATAAGGAAAATATAGGGCTTTGTGAGTATCGGGGGTGGGGAAATTCATATTCTAGGCAGAGAGAACAGATGTGAAGACTGGAAATAGTGAGTGACGACTTGGTATGAGATCATATTGAGAAGAAAAGGTTAGGTTATTCAGGTAACAGTACGTCATAGCCAAGATTGGGAATTTTTTGGAAGAGCCTCTAAAAATTTTGAAGAGGAGTGGTAGAATCCTATCTGTGTCTTTAAAATGTCTTACCATTGTATAAATAATAGTAGGGAGGCAGATGGAGAGACTAAGAGACCGAGATCCTATAGTAACACGGAAGTGGGGCAATGGGGCCATGGATGCTGAAGAAGGCAGATGGCTGAGGAGTTGAGGCAGAGAATCCTCCTGGTAAAGGAGAGGAAGGAGTCCAAGATGAACAACAGTCATAGGATGCTCACTTATGACTAAATAGGAAAGCAAAAATTAGCAAAGCACAAACCTTAATGAAGCAGTAATCAAACTAAAGAGGCAGGAACTACTTACAATAACTTATGCGTTTCATCCTACAACAAAGGCGTAAGACGCTTAAACCTGACCAAGGAATTTCATAGATTCAGTCTACCTGGACTGTGTAAGTTGTGCTCAAAACCTTTTCTTTTCTCTTCTTTTCTCTTTCTTTTTTTTTTTTTGGCCATGAAGCATGTGGGATCCTAGCTCCCCAGCAGAGGATCGATTCTGTACCCTCTGCATAGGAAGGCAGATTCGTAACCACTGGGCCATCAGGGAAGCCCAATGCCTGAGACCTTTTAATGAAAAAGGTCAAGCTATGGATTGTTTCTCTCAAGCTAGGGCTGCATTTATTTCTCTGTTTCCAACACACAAGTATAGTGCCTCTCAGAGTAGAGTATGCCAAAGTTCATCAACACCAGTTTTTCCCTTGGTTTTGTTTACCGGATGTAAAGGGCCTGTTATGTATAGGTCCTCTTTTATATTCTTTACATAAATTATTATATTACTTCGTCCAGAAACTGTTAGGTAATTATTATTGTTATTAAAATGCCCCCTTTTTACAGACAAAGAAACTAAGGCTGGTTAGGAGATATTGACCATTTTGATATATATCTCAGTGTTAACAAGGCAGAATTAGGATTCATACCTTTGTCTGTTGTGTTTTAAAGTGTGCTTTTTCATAAAATTATGCTGCCTTATTGATCAGAAACCATACTGATAATCACTTAGGACTGTATGTTTTTTGGCTCTTTCTAGTAGGTCTTCTATTAGTGAAAAGAGAGGTTAGTGAAAAATGATGACAGAGAAATATAAAGACACTGGAGACATATACATCTGTCCCTGATAAATTATAAAGGTACTGTCTGTTTTAGATAAATAATCCTTCCAACCAATAGGAGGAAACTCTCTAAAGGGCTATAGAAAGATTATTCAGGATAGAGCAAATTAGGTGACAGATGAAAAGCTTATTGTGTATTATACTAACACACTTGCAAAGCACTACACTCTGGATAGAAATGTCAAAAATGATGGACCAAAGCTGAGATTGTTGGGAAATTTGATTTTAAGATCTTAAGAAAAGAAGGAGAAAACAAACATGAGTGGAAGACTGAGAGCCACATTGATTTTCTCAATCACCTGTCATGCTTGTAAAATAGAGTCCTGGGATGGCCCCATTCCATCACAAGAGCTTCTGGAGAATAGAAACTGCCTGTTTAATAAATGCTTCCAGGTGATTTGGGGTACCAGGTAGGTAATGGGCCAAATCTTGGGAGAATACTAACTTAGTACACTCTGTTTAATTTACAAAGCATCATGAGGCCCACCAGGGAAAATGACTTTCCAAAGTTGTAGCACTCTTTTTGTTAGAGATTAGGCTAAATCAGGCTCCTTGAGACCCAGTGCTATCTTCTTTGGGACTTAATTTTTCCAGCTCAGTCATGGACCAGCTAACAGCATGTATCACTGATATTTCTTTTCTAGAATCACAACCACAGCTGCCTGTATGATGGACCTGAGGCGGTACCCACTGGATGAACAAAACTGCACCTTGGAAATTGAAAGTTGTAAGTTTTTTGAGAATCCAGCTAGACTGCACTTGGGTTTTAAGATTCTCCTTGGGCATAGATTTCCTACCCTCATTCATTTCAGACCACAGTCCTGTTAGGTTTGTGCTAGCTTGCCAAATTTGGTGGAGGGAGGCACTGGCAATGTCTTCCTTCAATGATGCTGCCACCCTCTTCATCTCATCCTTAAATTCCAGGAGAGAAGTGTAGGGAAGTAGTAATCTAGCAATTAAAGGGAAATGCTAAAGTCTGAACGGAGACTAATGGTTATTTCGGGCATTTATTATATGGAATTGGTGCAGAGAGCTGCACCAATTGGGAAAATAGGTGGAGATGGCAGGATGATACAAGATGCCCTAATTGTCTTTGCCTTTTACAAACATTACCTCTGCAAGTGCAGGGTAAAGGTGGCCTCTGAATTAGTTAATGTGTTCATACATTGTGGCTCGGTGGGTTGTTTTTTGTTTCGAGAAACTATTTTCAGTGAATAAAATGTATTTTATATTCTTGCTGAAGGCTATATGATGAGCAAGTTTGAGGCGTGTGTATTCTGCTTCCTGTGCTGACCTGTTTAGAGTGTTGGTGCTTTCTCTAGGCCACAGTTTTAGCATCCTTCTTGACAATCCAGCTACCTACACTTTTGTGTAGGCTAAAACATTGATTTCATAACCCATTACCATTTCAGAGGTCACACAGTGAGGCCATTTAAGGTAGAGTAGGACTTTGAATCTTTTTTTCTCTGCCAATTTTTTGTGGTGTTTTTATATTTCATCCTATCAAACAATTGGAAACTGATGATTTTATATCCAGCATTCCAAATAATGAGCAGCTTGACTACTTTCCTTATACCCTCTGCCTTTCAGAGGAAGTCAAGCCTTGGCAAGCTGTGCAACTCTAAATCACTGCTTTGAGCAGAAATACAGCATTTATGACACATTCCTGGTATTTTTGCCCATTTCAAAAAATAACTTCGAGGGATAATTAAATTTACATGTACTTTTTGAAAGCCTGATTTCATACTTGTATTTCCAAGTCATCATTGTTTTCACATTAGATCTTTGCTACAAGGAGCTATTTAATGAAATTGGTCTCTGGGATTTTGATCATTTGTTATGTAGATATCTTTCAAATGGCATTGTGTTTTCATAACTTATGATACAGTTTAGAGAATAGTGTTCCTCAAAGTTCCGATTCTTTGGTTGCTTCAAATAGTTGATGTAAGGATAATTTGAAAAAAATTTGTTGCTGTGTACTAGTAATGAATTTTTGTGGTAAGAGCATTTTTTGTGGTAGAATTTGACTGATATTTTAAATAATCATAATTGTACATGATTAAAGCATTTGTACTGGTATTATTTCATTTGAGCCTTTCACAACCCTCATAGGTAAGTAAACAAGGTCTTTTTATTTTAAAAAATACTGATGATGCCTAATAAATAATGCAGTCAACACACAAGTGTTCCATGTCATAGTTCTGACATGAATATTTAAAATTAACATGATAATTCTTTAGACTTTTAGAAAGTTTAAGTTTTATAGAGGGGCTTTTACCTATCTTATTTCAATTCACAACTACCCTGATGAATGATAGAGATTTTTTTCAACTTTTTTGAGAAATTGACATATTGTCAATTGATATAATTGACATGTTGTCAATTGATAAAATTGACATATGACATTATGTGAGCTTCAGATGCACCATGTAATGATTTGTTATGTGTATATATTACAAAATGATCACCACTGTGAGGTTATTTAACACATTCATTGCTTCAAATCGTTATGAGGGGGGTGTGTGTGTGTGAAGAACTTCTAATATTTACTCTCTTAGCAACTTTAAGTACATAGTACAGCCTTATTAGCTATCGTCACCATTCTGTAGATTAGATACTCTGATCTTATTCACCTTATAACTGAAATTTTGTACCTTTTAACTGTTTCTATGAGTTCTTTTTAGATTCCACAGGTAAGTAAGATCATACAAAATTGGTCTTTGATTTATTTCCCTTAACCAGATCCCTCATGGTTCATTCATGTTGTCACAAGCGGCAGGATTTCCTTTTTATGGAAGAATAATATTCCATTGTGTATGTGTGTGTCCGCTTTTCTTTATCCATTCATCCCAACAGTAGACATTTAGGTTGACTCCATGTCTTGGCTATTGTAAAGAATGCCATAATGAACCTGTGCATACAGGAACCTCTTAGCAATAGTGCTTTAATTTCTTTTGGATATGTACCCAGAAGCAGGATTACTGGATCATATGGTAGGTCTGCTTTTAATTTTTTGAGAAACGTCCATGCTGTTTTCCATAGTGACTATACTAATTTATATTCTTATCATTAGTACAGAAGATTCCCTATTCTTCACATTCTAGCTAGCTAGCACTTATCTGTCTTTTTTTTTAATGATGATTATTCTGGCAGGTGTGAGGTGGTTATTCATTGTGGTTTTGATTTGCATTTCTGTGATATAAATTATTTTGCATGGGTTTTCCAGTTTTCCCAACACCTTTTTTTGACTGAGACTTTTCTCTATTGATTGTTCTTAACTCCCTTTCAGATATTAGCTGGCCATAAATGTGAGGGTTTATTTCTGGACTCTCAGTTCTGTTCCATTGGTCTATGTGTGTTTTTATGACAGACCCATTCTGTTTTGATTACTATAGCTTAATAGTATAGTTTAAAATCAGGAGTATGATACACTTCAGTTTTATTATTCTTATTCAAGATTGCTTTAGCTACTCAGGATCTTCTGTCATTCCATACAAATTTTAGGATTGATTGTTCCATTTCTGTAAAAACTTCAGTGAAATTTTGGTAAATGATGTATTGAACCTATAGATGGCTTTGGGTAGTGGACATTTTAACAATACTAATTCTTCTGACTCATGAACATATACTATCTTTCCATTTATTTGCATCTTCTTTAGTTTCTTTCATCAGTGTCTTACAGATTTCATTATGCAGATTTTTAACGTCCTTGATTAAACAGTCTATATTTCTAAGTATTGTGTTGTTTTTGATGCTATTACGAATAGGATTGTTTTCTTTATTTCATTTTCTGACAGTTCGTTGTCAGTGTATAAAATTGCAACTCATTTTTTTTAATGTTAATTTTGTGTACTGCAGCTTTATTGAATTTGTTTCCTTGCAGCTTTTTGGAAATCTTTAAGGTTTTCTATGTGAAAGATCATATCACCTGCAAATAGAGACATTTTTTCTTCTTTCTAATTTTGATATCTTTTATTTCTTTTTCTCTTTCTTGATTGCTATGACAGGGACTTCTAGTACTGTGTTGAATAGAAGTGGTGAGAGTGGACCCCTTATTTCTGGTCTTAGAGGAAAAGCTTTCATCCTTTCATCATTGAGTATGATATGAACTGTGAGCTTATTATATAATGGCCTTTATTATGTTGAGATACATCCCTTCTAACCTAATTTGACAAAGGTTTTTACCATAAAAAAAAAATGTTGATTTTTTTTCCAAATGCTTTTTCTGTATCTGTTGAGTTAATCATATGATTTTTATCTTTCATTTTGATTTCCATGTGCTGAAACATCCTTGTATCCCAGAGATGAATCCTACTTGTTTATGGTGTATGATTTTTCCAGTGGGCTGTTGAATTTGGTTTACTATTATTCTGTTGGGGATTTTTGCATCTATACATGTCAAGAGTATTAGCCTGTAGTTTTCTTTTCTTACAGTATCCTTATCTAGCATTGGTGTCAGGGTAATCCTGGCCTTGTAAAAAAAGTTCAGGAGCATTCCTTTCTCTTTAATTTTTTGGAGGAGTTTGAGAATAATTGGCATTAATTCTTCTTTAAATGCTTGGTAAAATTCACCAGTGAAAGCATTTGTTTCTGGGCTTTTGTTGGGAAGTTTTTCAATGCTGATTTGATCTTCTCACTAATAATTGGTTTGTTTTTATTTTCTATTTCTTCATTTCAGTCTTAGTAAACTGTATGTTTCTAGTAATGTATCCATTTCTTCTAGGTTATTTAACTTACTGGCAAGGTTGAATTTATTGGCATACAGTTGTTCATAGAAGTCTCATCAACCTTTGTGTTTTTTGGTATTAGCTGGAATGTCTTCTCTTTCATTAATCATTTTGTTTACTTTTGCTCTTTCTCATTTTTTCTGGGTTAGCCTAGTTAACAATTGTCAGTTTTTTAATCTTTTCAAATACCCAGCTCTTAATCTTTTCATTTATAATTGTTTTATTTTCATTGGTATCCTGTTCTCTGTAGTGCCAACTTTGAGCCTAGTTTTTTCTTCTTTTCCTGGTTCTTCAAGGTACTTTATTTGAGAACTTAATTTTTTTTATTCATACATGTGTTTATAGCTGCAAACTTTCCTCTTGGAATTGCTTTTGTTGCATTCCCTAAGTTTGTTGTGTTTCTATTTCATTTACCTCAAGAAATGTTTTATTCTCTTTTGGTTTTTTATTTGATAAATTAGTTGTTTAGGATTGAGTTGTTTTATTTTCATGTGTGAGTGAGTTTCCTGTTACTGATTTCTAGTTTCATACCATTGTGGTTGAAAAAGATATTTGATATCATTTCTATCTTATTGAATTTGCTAATCTTGTTTTGTGACCTAGCATATAATCTATATTAGAAAATGTTCTGTGCATGCTTGAGAAGAAGCTGTATCCTATTGCTGTTAGGTCCATTTGTTCTATAGTATTGTTCAAAACCACTCTTTCGTTATTGATTCTCAGTCTGGATGATCTCTCCATTATTAACAGTGGGGAATTGAAGCTATTATTGTATTCCTGTTTATTTCTCCTTTTAGTTTTGTTAGTATTTCCTTTATATATTAAGGTGCTGTGATGTTGCATATATATTTACAGTTGTTATATCTCCTTGATAAATTGACACCTTTATGATTATATAATAATCTTCTTTGTCACCTGTGAGCACTTTAGTTTAATGTCTATAATATATGTGTTACTATTTCTGTCTTTACAACTACAGAAAGAGATGAGAGGAAGTAAAGTGATTTGCCCTCGTTTATGCACCTAATGATTGGCACAATTAATCTGTAGTGATGTGGCAACTAGATTTTGTATGAACTAGATAAACAGGAAGATCCCTATTTTAAAAACTGAGCAGTCTATCCTTATGAAAAATTGGAGTGCATTCATATTTCATCAGGTAGCAAATCTTTGCTATAGAGAATAAGACATAGTGTTATATTAGTAATTTATAAGATGTTATTATAAGTAGGTAGTTAAGCAATCTTATTGAAACAGGTTTAGGATCCTATCTCTTAAACAACTAACTGTGAAGTTGATGCCTGACATTTCACCTTATTTACTATTTCTTTCTGTTAAGCAAACTCTAGATACTCATCTGCTCTTTCTCTCTCTCTATCCTTCTCCTTACTTCCCTTCCTTCCTCTCTCAAATGCTAATGAGCCTAATAGTTGCATTACTAAATCACTATCACCTGTCTCCTTATCAATAATATGTTGGCTCCATTCCAGAGAGAAGGATATAACTTGATTCTGGGAGGCTTGGAGTAGGATAATATTAGGATTGAGTTTATTGTTAATGCATTCATGCTTGTTTCCACTCAATAATTTCTTCATTCATTAAGTATTAATTGAGCAGTAATTATTTACCAGGTATTATTGTAATAAACTCTTAAGACGTACTGGTGAAAAACACAGTATCTCTGCTCCTCTTTATCATGAGGAAGATAGATATTGTTTAAATACATAAGTGAATATAAAAACCACATTAGTGAAAAGTGATACCAAGATGAAATATTTAGTTCTCTAAGATCTTAAAGGAAGATTAAGGCAAGCCCTGAAATAAAGTGCTGAGGAATCTAGAAGGTCAGGATAGTCTGTGCTTACTTTACAACTTTTCTTAAATTTAGAGGGATGGAGAAGCTCTGTAGAACTAATTGGATTTGCTGAACTAAATGGGACCTAATAATATTTATCACCATGTAGGCAGTGAAACTTAATTGTCAAATAAAAAGGAGAAATCCATCTCCAAGTGTTTATATTTTGGATCCAGGTTAAGCTGTGTGCTGGTCTATTTCAGTATATCTATATCTATTTCAGTAGATATACATATAGAATTAAGAACTTAGAGAAAAAAGAGAGCATTGTGTTTCTCCACTCCTAAAGAGAAAAATTCAGAGAAGGCAATGGCACCCCACTCCAGTACTCTTGCCTGGAAAATCCCATGGACAGAGGAGCCTGGTAGGCTGCAGTCCATGGGGTCGCTAAGAGTCGGACACAACTGAGCAACTTCACTTTGACTTTTCACTTTCATG
>NW_011494935.1:4850769-4865626 GCF_000754665.1 Bison bison bison | reverse complement strand
TGGAGAAGGAAATGGCAACCTGCTCCAGTATTCTTGCCTGGAGAATCCCAGGGACGGGGGAGCCTGGTCGGCTGCCGTCTATGGGGTCACACAGAGTCGGACACGACTGAAGTGACTTAGCAGCAGCAGTAGCAAAGTGAAAATTAGTGACATCTTATGTCAGTAGGTTTAAAATACCTGTCATGTAGGAAATGGTGCTCAGATAGGGTTTTGAGCTCTTGGGGGATGGTGGATGAGAGGACATTCACTGAATCTAAGTGCCGTCTGGTATGGTTCCTCAAGCTCGTGAATCAGGGCACTTAAATTTTTTAAGCCATGATTTCTCATCTGTATAATATTTTGATACCTTGTTGTGATGAAATAATCAAAACGGAGATCTTTGTGCAATGTTTAGTCCTGGTTTTTCCATCAGTAGCAGCTGTTCTCATTACAGCATCATTATTATCATTATTAAATTATGCCTGAAATATTATGCTCAATTAGAGGCACAGCATTTTAAGAAGGATATTTAGCAACCAGAAAACCAAATGAGTGACACATAAACCAGGGAGTTTGAAGAACCAGTAGCAGAAAAAAGTAAAGGAGAGGCCTATTTCCCTTGAGGAAGGGAAGCTAGGAGAGAAAGGATAGCTGTGTTTACACAGATAGCTATTTTCCAGTCACCACAGACTGTCCTCTTAAAAGAGCAAACTATGTCTGCCCTAAGGGCAAAACTAGACTAATGGTAAAAGATGCCAAAAGACATTTTTTTTTTAAACTGAAATATATGTGTGTGTGTGTGTATAAGAAGCTCATAACAATTGCAACTGATAAAAAAATCTGGTAGGTTGCCATGTGCTGTAAAATCATTTTCTAGGAAAGAATTAATTCTTGCACTGGGCAAGTGGTAGGATTAGATTATTTCGAAAGAACTCTGGGTTGATGTTTACTTGTCATCAGCAAAAATATAAAGGACTTCAGTTAAAGGACAATTAGGACATCACTGGTTTAAGTGAAGATGCAGATCCCATATGCATAGACCTCTGGGAGCAATGCTGTTTAGGAAAGATGAAAATCACATCTCTGCTACGATTTTAAGTAAAATGATGTGTGTGTTTTGTTGATAGTCTGTTGCCATGTCATTTCGTTTCTTAGATTTTTCTCACAAGAATACATTTTACAGTTGTGTCTGAGAAAAATAAGTCTAAGACCCCCACATTTTCCATCATTATAACTAAATCTAGAACCCCCTTGGGGCTTTTGATCAATCTTATTAATGCTCTAAGAAGCATCACACAGAAGACAATATACATGAGCATGTATCTGTGTCTGGGCAGATAGTGGTGTTAAATAATGAAGCTAACAAGTATTTTAGGTGATCTTCAAATTATTTTACATTAGAAAAATATTCTTGTGACATTCCAGTGAGGCTTAGTCATAATTTTTTTCAAGGGGAAAGCAAAGAACATTACAAATGCTCCTCCATGGTGTCATTGGACACAAATTTAATTTGAATTACTGTCCTATTTTTATATTTTCTTGAATTTCATCTTGTGCTGTGAAAGTGCAGGATTTGTCTTCCAGTTCTTATGGTGTGGAGGTACCTTGGTAGATGTGAACTTCATCTAACAATTATCAGTTCCATGTGACCACAGAAAAGTACCAGAATATGTATATAGACTCTGACACTTTGTGCAGATATTATCATGACCCTCATGTATATCTGGACTTTAAGGCTTCTGCCCTTCCAATTCTTCCACCATTAGAAGAGTAGTGACTTGGATATTAAGGGTGCGTCTGTTGTTCAAATATATTTTATTGAAGTGTAGTTGATCTAAAATGTTGTATTAATTTCTGCTCTATAGCAAAGTGCTTCAGTAATACATATATATATGTTATTTTTCTTATTCTTTTCCATTATGGGTTGTTACCGGATATTGAATAGAGTTCTCTTGTTATACAGTAGGATTCTGTTTATCCATTCTGTATATAACATCTTGCCTCTGCTTACCTCAAAGTCCCAATCCATCCCTCCCCTACCTGCCCACCTCTTGACAACCGCAAGTCTGTCCGCTGTCTGTGAGTCTGTTTCTGTTTCACAGAAAAGTTCATCTGTGTCATATTTTAGTCTCCACATATAAGTGACATGATGTGGTGTTTGTCTTTCTCTGTCTGACTTACATCATTTCGTATTATACACATCTATACTGCCGCAAATGACATTATTTAATTCCTTAGGGCCGAGTAATATCCCATTGTATATATGTGGCATATCTTCTCTACCCATTCCTCTGTTGATGGACATTTAAACTTCCAGTTGATGGATGAGAGTTTTCTTAACACTTGGCTTATGTTCATGGTGACATCTTGTGCAACTTGCAAGTAATATGGGCATTTTTCCTGGTGGAAAATGAATGAATTAAAAGCAAAAAGAACTTAATACTTAAGGAATATTAGAAGTATTGTATAGATTATAGGTCAGCCTTTGGGCCAATATTACAACCATTCAGGATATGTGTTTTGTAAGATATCAGTTCAGTCAGTTCAGTTCAGTCGCTCAGTTGTGTCTGACTCTTTGCGACCCCATGAATTGCAGCACGCCAGGCCTCCCTGTCCATCACCAACTCCCGGAGTTCACTCAAACTCACGTCCATCGAGTTGGTGATGCCATCCAGCCATCTCATCTTCTGTCATCCCCTTCTTCTCCTGCCCCCAATCTCTCCCAGCATCAGAGTCTTCTCCAATGAGTCAACTCTTCGCATGAGGTGGCCAAAGTACTGGAGTTTCAGCTTTAGCATCATTCCTTCCAAAGAAATCCCAGGGCTGATCTCCTTCACAATGGACTGGTTGGATCTCCTTGCACTGCAAGGGACTCTCAAGAGTCTTCTCCAACACCACAGTTCAAAAGCATCAATTCTTCGGCACTCAGCCTTCTTCACAGTCCAACTCTCACATCCATACATGACCACAGGACAACCATAGCCTTGACTAGACGGACCTTTGTTGGCAAAGTAATGTCTCTGCTTTTGAATATGCTATCTAGGTTGGTCATAACTTTCCTTCCAAGGAGTAAGCGTCTTTTAATTTCATGGCTGCGGTCACCATCTGCAGTGATTTTGGAACCCCCAAAAATAAAGTCTGACACTGTTTCCACTGTTTCCCCATCTATTTCCCATGAAGTGATGGGACCAGATGCCATGATCTTCGTTTTCTGAATGTTGAGCTTTAAGCCAACTTTTTCACTCTCCACTTACACTTTCATCAAGATATCAGTATCTGGCAAATGACTGTTTCTCTTCTGTTAAATACAATCAGTTGTAAGATTCACTGTTACATTAATAAGAATACTAAAAGTCTACATTGAATGTATTCACCTCTTGGTAATATATACTGTTTTCAAAAATTCTAAAGTATAAAAGGAACATAAAGTACATTAGAATTGAAGAAGTATAAGAAATATCTTCCTCTAATTGCAAAGGAATCCATTATTTTATTATTCCTAAGTGGACAAACCAAAAAGAAGCAAAATTCAATGTTATCAAATTAGTATCTGTCAGTCTCACTGGTGCAAATCTGCCTGCTTGGTTCATTTTCCTGAGCAGACCGTTAGACTGTTTCTCCTTGGCATACAATGTAAAGCAGTTTATGAGTATGTGTGTGCACACACAGTGAGCTTCCTTAGTGGCTCAGTGGTTAAAAAAATATATATACCTGCCAACACCTGCCAACATAGGAGACATGGGTTTGATCCACGGGCAGGGATGATCCTCTGGGGATATGGAAATGGCAACCCACTCCTGAAAAATGGGATTTTTTTGCCTGAAAAATCCCATGGACAGGGGAGCTTGGCGGGCTATGATCCAATGGAGTTGCAAAGAGTCGTCTATGACTTAGTGATGAAACAACAGCAATATCAATGTGTACTTATACCTGCTGGCCCAAACGTGTGGGTTTGGATTACCCTGGCAGTGATCAAGACTGCCACATGAGTCAACAGGTACCTTTGTAATTTAGAGTTTTTAGATCCAGAGGATTGAAGGAGAAACATTTTAGCAGTAGACACAATGCCTTATTAGATTTTTAGCTCTGTAACATTGAAAGGACATCAGAATAAATAATATATGAATTCCCTGGCTTCCATTCCTCAACTGTATTAACCTGACTTACTAATTAAATGAGCTCAGAGCCCAAGAGCGGCTCACCCCTCTGACCATGCACAACTGTGAGTTTAGGCATGGGTTGGCCCAGGCTCAGCTTGAAACTCAAAGAACAGCCAGGAGTAATTACAAGCAAATTGATTCTCATTATGGGTTGGTAAATGTGAAACATTTCCTTAAAAACTAAATAAGTTCCAGAGTCCCTTAGGACATTGAGTGTTGGATAAGACTTTGCTCAGAAACTAACATTGTATAATATTTACCTCCCTGAGAGTCAAGGCCACCTTCTTTAATGTTTCTACTGCTCATTTACTTCTTGCTTTGAAATTATCCATTAGAGTAAAAAGTGCAGTTTCAGGGCACTCTGTATATGATAAATATTTCTGTGGCAAACCTCCTGGAGGGAAGGTAGTAGGGGTACAGACTTGTTAACTTGGCTTTCCTTTATGCTCAGGAGCTGTGTGTTAGTCAGCTGTGTCCTACTCTTTGTGACCCAATGGATTATAGCCTGCCAGGCTCCTCTGTCCATGGGATTTTCCAGGCAAGGATACTGGAGTGGGTTGACATTTCCTTCTCCAGGGGATCTTCCCAACCCAGGGATTGAACCCAGGAGAATGCTTTACCATCTGAGCTACTAGGGAAGCCCATAGGCTCAGGAGAGGTGCTAACAAGGCTGTTATCCTCCAAAAACTGTCTCTTCTTGGCTGAGCTTCATTTTATACTTGATCCTAATTAAGTGAAAATGCCATATTTGTGACTTTCTTAGCATTTTTAGTGAAGGCTTGAAAGCACTTTGTGAAAGCTGATGTGAACATCAGAAGCCAGAGGCATAAATACACCCACAGACTTTCCCTGAAGCATTTCTAGAAGACTCAATGTGGTATTTGTTTGATAGCTGAAGCCCAATGAATTGCAGTTCACACTGACTTTTCTCACATCCTCCACCTGGCTCCCTATGTAAGCAGTTGAAGACATGTTCCTTTCAGTAGGCTTTCAACACTGCAAATCGAATGCCTCTCTATTCACAGTAGCCTCCAGAGCCTATTGTCTATCCCTTAGCCCATTTCCACTGTGGCGGGTACCATGATTATTATATTTTTTGTCTTCATGATCACCATCATCTGTAATGGTAATTGCCATTTATTAAATGCTTACTTTGTGCCAGATATGATTTTGTGTATATACAGACATTAGTCAGCCAAATCAGTTCAGTCACTCAGTTGTGTCCAATTCTTTGAGATGCCATGGACTGCAGCATACCAGGCTTCCCTGTCCATCACTAACTCTTGGAGCTTGCTCAAACTCATGTTCATCAAGTCGGTGATGCCATCCAACCATCTCATCCTCTGTTGTCCCTTTCTCCTCCTGCCTTCAGTCTTTCCCAGCATCAGATATGATCTCCCCAAAATCTCTCATGTAGCAGCTGCTAGTACTATTTTCTATTTACAAATGAGGACATGATGCCTTGGGGAGGTTGTATAATTTATAAAGGCCACACAGATAATCAGGTAAAAGTCTAATTGAAGAAAATATAAAATCTCATGTATCTACTTTAAGTGGGAGACTTATTTTGCTTATGGAATTCTTGGAAGGAATAAAGAAACAGACTCTAGGCTATGGTTCCCAAAATCGCAGCTCAGCCTTGCATTGGCAAGGCATCTTCTGCTCTTGCCAGGATAGTGTGACTCCTACTGAGTCAGTCTTCATGACCCAGATAATCACAATGGTGTGATCACTCACCTAGAGCCAGACATCCTGGAATGTTAAGTCCAAGTGGGCCTTAGGAAGCATCACTATGAACAAAGCTAGTGGAGGTAATGGAATTCCAGTTGAGCTATTTCAAATCCTAAAAGATGATGCTGTGAAAGTGTTGCACTCAACATGCCAGCAAATTTGGAAAACTCAGCAGTGGCTACAGGACTAGAAAAGGTCAGTTTTCATTCCAATCCCAAAGAAAGGCAATGTCAAAGAATGCTCAAACTATCACACAATTGTACTCATCTCACACGCTAGTAAAGTAATGTTCAAAATTCTCCAAGCCAGGCTTCAGCAGTCTGTGAACCGTGAACTTCCAGATGTTCAAGCTGGTTTTAGAAAAGGCAGAAGAACAAGAGATCAAATTGCCAACACCTTCTGAATCATCAAAAAAGCAAGAGAGTTCCAGAAAAACATCTATTTCTGCTTTATTGACTATGACAAAGCCTTTGATTGTGTAGATCACAATAAACTGTGGAAAATACTTCAAGAGATGGGAATACCAGACCACCTGACCTGCCTCTTGAGAAATTTGTATGCAGGTCAGGAAGCAACAGTTAGAACTGGACATGGAACAACAGACTGGTTCCAAATAGGAAAAGGAGTACGTCAAGGCTGTATATTGTCACTGTGCTTATTTAATTTATATGCAGAGTACATCATGAGAAACGCTGGGCTGGGGGAAGCACAAGCTGGAATAAGATTGCTGGGAGAAATATCGATAATCTCAGATATGCAGATGACACCACCCTTAGGGCAGAAAGTGAAGAAGAACTAAAGAGCCTCTTAATGAAAGTGAAAGAGGAGAGTGAAAAAGTTGGCTTAAAACTCAACATTGAGAAAACTAAGATCATGGCATCCAATCCCATCACTTCATGGGAAATAGATGAGGAAACAGTGGAAACAGTGTCACACTTTATTTTTTGGGGTTCCAAAATCACTGCAGATGGTGACTGCAGCCATGAAATTAAAAGATGCTTACTCCTTGGAAGGAAAGTTATGAACAACCTAGACAGCATATTAAAAAGTAGAGATTTACTTTGCCAACAAAGGTCCATCTAGTCAAGGCTATGGTTTTTCCAGTAGCCATGTATGGATGTGAGAGTTTGACTATAAAGAAAGCCAAGTGCTGAAGAATTAATGCTTTTGAAGGGTGGTGTTGGAGAAGACTCTTGAGAGTCCCTTGGACAGCAAGTAGATCCAACCAGTCCATCCTAAAGGAGGTCAGTCCTGGGTGTTCATTGGAGGGACTGATGTTGAAGTTGAAACTCCAGTACTTTAGCCACCTAACGCAAAGAGCTGACTCATTGGAAAAGACCCTGATGCTGGCAAAGATTGAAGGCAGGAGGAGAAGGGGACGACAGAGGATGAGGTGGTTGGAGGGCATCACCGACTCAATGGACATGAGTTTGGGTAAAGTCTGGGAGTTGGTGATGGACAGAGAGGCCTGGCGTGCTGCAGTTCATGGGGTTGCAAAGAGTCGAACATGATGGAACGACTGAACTGAACTGAGCCAGTGGGCCACAGTAGTAGCTGCTAGACCAAAACCACACTGCCTCTCAGGCTATGCTATTAAGATAGACATTTCATGTCATACCTCTCTCTACTTAGTTCATTTCTGAATTCAAGTCTCTATCACATGTATCTGATTGGCAGAGCCTGGATCACATTTAGAACTATAGATAGAAGTCATCCTGGATATTATAGTAATTTAGTATCCAGGATTGAACAGTGTGTCTAAGCAGAGATTTGAGCCCAGATATGCCTGATTTTGAGGGCTTCCCAGGTGGCACAGTGGTAAAGAATCCACCTGCCAATGCAGGAGACACAAGAGATGTGGGTTTGATCCCTGGTTCAGTTACAAAATGGCAACCCACTCCAATATTCTTCACTAGAAAATTCCATAGACAGAGGAAGCTGGCGGACTGCAGTCCTCAGAGTCGCAAAGAGTCAGACATGACTGACCACACATGCATGTATGCCTGATTTTAGAGCCCATATCTCTAGTCACTATACATGTTTCCTTGTTTATAAGCATAACAATATTAATACATTTCTCTTTGTACTATAAATTATTTATTTGTAATGATTCTGTACTTAATGAATCCTACCTACTAAATTATATGCTTTCAGTAGACATTTGTTATTGCTTTGACTGCCTCATATCTGAATACTATGTTTGAAGAATCCTCTACATTTTGAGACAGAGCCCAGCTCCCATAACAAAAGCTAAAATAATGCCCAAAATTCATTGTCTAAGCTTCCCTTGCAACTAGAAGGTAGGTGCAAGACCACAACACTACCAATTATATAACTTTGAATTGGAAACCCATGCTTTAAGAACCAGTGTTGTGGACAATCCACCCTAAGAAAAGTAGGAGACTTGGCAGCTGATGGGAATAGAACCTCAAGGACGTGTGTCAATGGTGTCCACATGAGAACTGCACCACCTCTACCATGGGGGTGGCATTGATAACTGAACCAGTTCTCCTGTATGATTTTGGACATTGTTCTTGATTTCATAGCTTCCACACCTACATTTCTGATGTTCTATAAGCTGTTAATTATCAGTTTAATATTAATAAATGCCTTTCTATTTAACTCAAGTCAGTTTCTGTTGCTTGCATCTAAGAAACTTGATTGCTATGCTTCTTGAAGGAAGGGTTACATTTTATGCCATCTTTTATCTCTTAGATTTCTTTGCAAATGACAGGTAGTCAAGAAATCCTTCACTAATTTGAGTCATTTATTTCACCGAAGCTTATTCTAGATCTAGATCCTCCCAAAACAAAATAGTGGATGTAGGAATTCCCAAATATATCTGCTCCTCTATTGGGGTTTATCACCCTCCTTGCTCCCTAGCCATTTGGCATGTGATTTCGGGCTACTTAAATGAAAGTATTAGGGACTTCATGTGAATTGTTCTGTGGCCATTTTTGATAGGTGTGTGTGTGCTTAGTTGCTCGGTCATGTCCAACTCTTTGGGACCCATGGACTGTAATCCACCAGGCACCTCTGTCCATGGGGATTCTCCAGGCAAGAGTACTGAAGTGGGTTGCCATGCCCTCCTCCAGGGGATCTTCTCAACCCAGGGATCAAACCCAGGTCTCCCACATTGCAGTCGAATTCTTTATCATCTGAGCCACCATGGAAGCCCAAGAATACTGGAATGGGTAGCCTATCCCTTCTTCAGGGCATCTTCCCAACCCAGGAATCAAACTGGGGTCTCCTGCATTGCAGGTGGATTTTTTACCAGCAGAACTGCCTACCAGGGATAGATAGATAGATAGATAAAATTTGTTGAGCATTTACTAAGTACTGAGTGCCTTGCATTCATTGTCTTATTTTTTATGTCAACCTTTTGAAAATAAGAGAGTAAACATAGGTCACACACTGAGGTATGGAATCAGGATTCAGTCTCATACAGTCCATCCCCAGGGACCTTATTCTCTATAAGCATAAGCACCCAGCTGTATCTGCTTTAAAAATACAAAGAAGATGATGTGGAAGTCAAATGATCGCTAGTGATGAAACTGGACATTACATTAAACTATATTAAAGTATGAAGTTCTAGTCCCATTCAGTCCCTGTTAAGGGAAGTTTTATATCCTATTGGTTAAGTGTAACTTATTATTAATAATGTAATATTCATAAATATATCAACAGCCTCTTAAACCAATGCTAGTGGCTTTGTTTCTCTTTTTTTCTGATAAACAGAAGATTTTTTTAAAGATTTATTTCTCACTAAAAGCAAGCCACTCATTGTTAGATTAATTGATTTCAAATGCTTTTTTACCACCTTTAAAAATAATTATTATGGATATATGTTCTGAAGCATTGTGTTTGTATATAAGCCTCTGACATAAAGTATAGCTCAAGTCCAAACTTAATTAAATTTGCAGCCAAATGACAAAGGTTGGTGCACAGAAATGAGAAAAATGAGATTGAACTGGCATTGAGTTGAATATTTGTGGCTATTTTGAATTGCAATTGTATCAGAATCACTTAATATATGAGAAGATAGAGAGTATTATAAATTATTTATATATGCAAAAAAGTTGTTACATGTATATATTTTTCCAATTCCCCTTTCTCTTCCTAGTACTTTTAAGTAAATAAAGGTCTTGCTAAGAGGCTGCAATTTTCTAGTGTGAAGATGTATTAGCAAAATGTTCCTTAAAGTTTAAAAAAAAAGTACCCTTTTACGATTTGAAGAAATACATGCAATGTAATGCTAGCAACTACTGCTTGAAATGTCATTTTGATTCTTTTAGTGGATTCTTTTAGTTAAGCCTTATACATTAATAATCTCATTTAATCTTAACAACAGCGCTTTGGTTAAGTATAATGTTATCCCCATTTTACAGATTCAGAAACTGGACTAAAGAATTTAAAACACACATCCAAAATTGGTGAGATTGGAGTTCATTTAATCCCTAAAGTCTAATTTCAGGGTCTGATAATTTAACCATGGCCGTGGTACTTATTCATTTAGTTACTAAAAACAATACAGGTTTATGAACACAGCTTCAAACTGTAACTGATATTCAATTAAACACATACTTACTGGTATCTTACTAGGATTGGGTTTGGAAAACCATAAAAAGAATTGGAAGAAATTGTGTAAAAATAAAAGACTTGTTCAAGAGCCATCAAAAGGATTTATTGTAACCAAAACGGGGTTGTAATTCTTATTTTAACCAGTTCTCTTTTCTGAGAAGTATGAGACCATGAGAATGTTTAATCAGGTTTTCCTGAAAGAAAACAAACAAACAAACAAACAGATAATCTGCCCAATTCTCTTTTGCTAAGTATGAAATCAATGATACTCTAGAGCAGTGAGAAATCTTCAGTCCCTCTAATCACTCGGCTCTTACATATTAAAGTCCCAGTGGGCCAGGATCCAGCCTCAACACCAGAAGAGTGGATGGGATTTACTTAGACTCAGTTTGGTCCTCTGCTTCCTTACACAGCAAATCAAAAGTATTGCTTTTCCAGACCTTATTTCTAATAGTTTAAGGTTTTTCTTTCTTTCTTTCTTTCTTTTTTTTTTTTGGTTAACCATTATGGGCATCTATAACTCTAACTCAAAAATATCTGGGAACAATTTCTAAAGCACAATATGCTGCATAGAAAACTATTGTCTAAAATATCCACATAAATAAAGAAATTATTTTTTTTCTTTTGTTTTGGCTATGGAATGCAGGAGGAGAAGGTCAAAGAATAAAAGCTTCTGTTTGAAGAATTCTTTCCTGGACTTTCATACATTTTCTCAAAGAAGATGAGTTAGTAATCATTGTGTTCTTGCAAATCACATTGAGTTGGTGCTAATTACCTCTTGATGACTGGATGGAAGAACTATTAGGGAGAAGTGAGCAGTCAGGGCTCTTCAGCTTTACCTGAGCTCCAGAGAAAGAAGTAACTGTATCTACCATTTTCCAGTAGCCTTAGGACTTTTTAGTCGCTGTCCTTTTTGCCTGGAATCCTTTTCCTCCATTCTTGCTTAGCTAATGTCTAGTCATCTTTCAAATCTAAAGTTAGATTTCATTTCTTAGGGTCACCTTCTCTCGTTTCCTCGTCTCAAAACATCTGTCTCATTCTCCATACAAGTTGTTGCAGTTGTAGTACCTATTTGTATTATTTTACAATCAGTGTCTGCCTTTCTTTATTGACTGTAAACTCTATGAGGTGAGCTATGTGTTTATTAATTTTTTTTAATCATTCTGTGCAAAGCATTCCCAAACCAAGAGGTATTTGTTAAATAATGGATGGGTGGATGGATAGATGAATGTTTAGATGAATAAGGAGCAGCCAATTCAAACCGTATTTATCATTTGCTACATTCAGGGAAATCTGTTCAGTTTTACACTCAAACTTTGGGCATCACTACCTTTTTCAAATTATGAAAACAAGTAAGAGGAAGGAAAAATAGAGTGCATGTGTTTCATTAAGCTAGAAGCTCTCAGAATTTAAAATATATCATTTCATAAAGAAACTGAGTTTCAACCATTAGCTGGCTCCTTCTCAATCTTACTAAAAATGAAGACTAAGTAGCCCTTCAGTGGATGGTCATGTATTTTTTCCCTTCATTTTAGTATTTTGGTGGATTATATTAATTGATTTGAACAATAAGCCAACCTTACACTCCTGGGATAAGTATTACTTGATCATAATGAATTGTCATTTTTATGTTATTGATTGTGACTTTCTAATTTTTTTAAAGATTTTTGCTCCATCGGGGTACTGAACTATAATTTTGCATTTTTGGAAATGTCTTTGTTAAGATTTGGTAATAGAGTTATGTTGGCCTCAGATATGACTGAGGATGGTTGTCCTCATTGACCATTTCCTGAAAATGTTATGTCCCATTAACTAAATTTTATGACCATATTAACCATATCACAGTTTTATATAAACTGTTGGTAAAGAGTATGAATAATACACAAGAGTAGCTCTGCTATCCTCACACCAACTCATTAATACAAACTTGTACTATAAAGTTATTGATTTAACTTTAGATCTACTTAGCTCTCTGAGTTAGCTTTCATTTCATATTCCAATCTGTATGATTATCCATAGAGTTTCCCCAAAAAAAGGTGTTTCTAGAAGTGAAGTTTGAAATAATAAGAGCTAATATTTATTAAAACTCTGTACAACAGTGTTTTGAATTTTTATATGAAATAAACCTGCATAGTACTGTTTATATGCCTATTTTCAGATGAGAAAACTGAGGCACAGAGGAGTTAAGCAATTTGCAAGTTAAGCAATAAGCAAGTTTTACAGAGTAGTGGAGCTGGAATTCAGGTACAGGCTATTTGGTTCCAAAGTCTGAGCTGTTAGCACCACTCTGTCACCACAATTTTACTCAAGCAGCATTGTATTTGGTGTCAGGAGACCGAAGTTGGAGCCATTGTCTAGTGCCAGGAATCAACTAAGTTCTTCAGAGAGTGGAAGAGTTAGACCAGGTAGTCACTAGATGTTGCTTTAGTTAAAAATGTAATTATTGTTTACTTGGATGTCTGACCATTTCCATATGAAGAAGAGGCAAGGGGAATCATAAATGCTGTCACGTGGACCTTTTGTCAAGTTCCTAGATGAATATTTCATTTGTCTGAGTAAGTGACAGACCTAGAGATGAGTGCAACTCTGACTGCCTTCGGAGTTAAAATCTCTATCAGGTTTCATTAAGGGCATGACCCTAGGCAGGCTCATAGGGCCCATGATTAGAGGGGATTCACGCTCTGCTATCACTGTCCTGAAATTCTTAATTTGTGGGAAAGGGACCCCTCATTTTAGTTGTGCACCCCACACATGATTCACCAGTCCTGCCCTTAATCCCTCTGCTGTAATCTTCAGCTGCTGCACTGATAGCCCAAGATTTGGCCCAGAGAGGCTTCCTAATGTGGGAACATGGCCTGTGATTCAGCTCCTTCTTAGAGACCACTAATGAATCATCAGTGAACGCTGAGTCTTTTTGTTCAATGGCCTGTTGTCTATTGGTTCTAGCCTTTTAGATTCTGGAAAAACAGAGTTTTCCATTATATCTTATTGATATCCACAGCCAAGTTCTGTGGGTCAATACCTGTTATCTTGCTAATGGTAGAAATAATTGAACATGTTTACTTAGATTTTGCATATATAAAATGAAAGGAAGAGACTTTTCATGATGTGTTGTTCCCGTTTTCTCTCTGGGCACAATATCTAATTCTAATATTATATATTCATTGTTGGCTATAAAGTTAAGCTCTCTATGCCATGTAAGAACTCAGAATAATCTAGAGAAAGGTCTTTTTCTGTCCTGTGAAACTATTTGACATTCGACTTATTCTTACTCCCACCACTCCACCCTGGGAGAATAGCTCAGTGATTAAAGAAACTAAATGAAAATTGTTTTGCAAAAAGTCTACCCTATTAATGCTTCTTTGATATCACAGATTTTTTAAAATGTGTCTTGTTAAGTTGACCCGCTATTCTCACCAAAGGAAAAGAGGGCTTGGTTTGCCATTTTATAACATATGCTCCAGCTTAACTAAGTTAGTTGAAGCAAACCTGTCAGTTGCCAAAGTGTAGAGTATTAAAATCTCAACAAAATGTCAGGAGAAATGGGAAAACTGGTGAATTTAAGAAAATCTGTCATAAAGATTGCATTGCATGTTTCTTTCTGCCTAACTTGAGGTGACATATGGAAGTTTAAAAATATAACCTAATGATGTGTCTTTATGGTAACAAGTTTATATAACCTAATTGCCACAAAACTGTCATTGCTGGTTAATTTATTAGAGTAATAAAAATATGTTGTGTTCTTAGAACTTATCTGGAATGAATTCTGGATAGCAACACTGATGGTCCCTGAACCATAAATTTTCTATTTTTGACACTTATTTAAAGCCTGAGAAGTTGTACATGGTTAAATGTGGGTATAGTATTCTGAAATGCCTTCTTTGGAGGCCTGGCATGGACGCAAGAACATAGGTGAGCTCAAGACAGGGCAGAGAGCCTTCCGTTATGGAAGAAGCCTGTACTTAAAGGATTGGGAGTGAAGAAATAGAGACTAATCCAAGGATTTGGTCTTTTATGGGAAGTATTAGCCCTAATCTTCCACCCAGATACTTTTTTAGCTCTTTTTGTTTGGAAATAACTTTTGATTTACCAAAAAGCTGCAAAGGTAGTACAGAGAGTTCCCTCAGGTTTTTCACCCAACTTCATCTAATGTTAACATTTTTCAAAACCATGATGCATTTCATCAAAAGTAAGAAATTAGCAATTTTAAAATCCAGTTGACCAAACTAGTCTTTATGAAAGGGGCTTTTCGGGTGGTGCTAGTGGTAAAGAAAGGCAATGCCAAAGAATGCTCAAACTACCGCACAATTGCACTCATCTCACACGCTAGTAAAGTAATGCTCAAAATTCTCCAAGCCAGGCTTCAGCATATGTGAACCGTGAACTTCCAGATGTTCAAGCTGGTT
>NW_011494935.1:4850068-4850320 GCF_000754665.1 Bison bison bison | reverse complement strand
AACAGTTAGAACTGAACATGGAACAACAGACTGGTTCCAAATAGGAAAAGGAGTACATCAAGGCTGTATATTGTCACCCTGTTTATTTAATTTATATGCAGAGTACATCATGATAAACACTGGACTGGAAGAAGCATAAGCTGGAATCAAGATTGCCGGGAGAAATACCAATAAGCTCAGATGTGCAGATGACACCACCCTTATGGCAGAAAGTGAAGAAGAACTAAAAAGCCTCTTGATGAAGGTGAAAGT
>NW_011494935.1:4839559-4849846 GCF_000754665.1 Bison bison bison | reverse complement strand
AGGGCAGGGGGAGAAGGGGACAGAAGAGGATGAGATGGCTGGATGGCATCACTGACTCGATGGACATGAGTCTGAGTGAACTCCAGGAGTTGGAGATGGACAGGGAGGCCTGGCGTGCTGTGATTCACGGGGTCTCAAAGAGTCGGACACGACTGAGCAACTGATCTCAACTGAACTGAGTGGTAAAGAATCCACCTGCCAGTGCAGGAGACATAAGAGATGCATGTGCTATCCCTGGGTTGGGTAGATCCCCTGGCTGGAGGAGGAAATGGCAACTCACTCCAATATTATTGCTTGGAAAATCCCATGGACAGAGGAGCCTGGTGGGCTACAGTCCATGGGATTGCAAAGGGTCAGACATGGCTGAGCAACTGAGCATGAACATAAGTGTTTATTAAGATTTCTCCACTTTTCCAACTGTTTGAGAATCCAGTCCAAATGTGGCATTTAGTCATCATGTCTTGATTATCTCTTTTAACATAGTTTCTCAGTCTTTTTGTTTCAAGACCATGATACTTAGAAAGAATACTGACCAACTATATTTAGAAAGTCCCTCAACTAGAGTTTATCTCATATTTTCTCACAATTAATTTACTTCCTTAAGAAAGTACACAAAATCCAGCAGAGCTGACTCCAAGAGGAGGAAGAGCCAGGCTATATTGAGATAGTCCCATTAAAAAAAATTATTGTAGTATAGTTGCTTTACAATGTGGTATTAGTTGCTACTGTAAAGCAAAGTGAATCAGCCATACATATACATACATCCTCTCTTTTTTGGATGTCCTTCCCATTTAGGTAACCACAGAGCACTGAATAGAGTTCCATGTGCTATACTGTAGGTTTTCCTTAATCATCTGCTTTATACATAGTAATGTGTATGTGTCTATATCAATCTCCAGCTCATCCCACCCCCACCCCTCCTCTGCTGTCTGTGCATTTGTTCTCTATGTCTTTGTCTCTGTTATCTGCTTTGCAGATAGGTCCATCTGTACCATTTTTCCAGATTCCACATATATGTGTTAATACTTATTTTCCCCTTTCTGACTTACTACACCCAGTAGAACAGTCTCTGTGTCCATCCATGACTCTACAAATGACAGAACTACTTTTTATGGCTGAATAGTACTCCGTCATATATATTACCACATATTCTTTATCCATTCCTCTGTCAGTGGTCATTTAAGTTGCTTCCATGTCCTGGCTGTTGTAAATAGTGCTGCGATAAACATTGAGCTGCATGTATCTTTTAGAATTATTTCCATGTAAACAGGTAAAGGCCAATATGATTAAGCTAGACTAATTATTTATTAGTGTACATATTGGTAGTAAGTTTATCATATGGAAATTTATTTTAGAGTAAACTTTCTTCAAAGGATGATAATACCAAGTAATATGTGCCAGACTCCTTGCTTAATATATGGTGCGCAATTTTATTATCAAAACAACCCTATGAATTAGAAAATGTTATTATTGTTATTATCACCATTCTTATCTTGGAGTATAGGAAATTTAAACTAAAGAAAAGTTTCATGAATTTCCCAGTAGCACAACTTGTAATTCTTGTGGAATGAGTCCTTAAATCTATGCCCCTCTGACTCCAGAGTCCATATTATTTATTTGTTAAGCAGTGAAAATTTAGGTCCTCTGTAATTTGTTCCTCCTTCTTTGAGAGTAGCCCATAGAAAATATTTAATCAAGAGCTATTCCAGAGACCTTTTAATTAAGTTATACCAGATACTGATATTATGTTGATGAAACCATCTATGAAAATGTCTTTCAACAATATTAGTAGCAACATACTCCAAAACAATTCCTTTATCTCCCAGTCGTAGTCTCCTCTTCTGCTTCCTCCGCTTCCCCACACATCCCCTTTTCCTCCTCTTCCATCTCCTTCTCCTCCATAATTTCCTTCTTCTTCCTCTCCTCCTTCTATTTCTTCCTCCCTTTCTCCCTCTCTCTCCCCCTCTCCCATCTGTCTATACACACACACACTTTACATGAATATATGTGTGTGTTTATCCATGTACCTATAATCTATCTACTCTCTATCTACCTACTTATCTATCTACAAATGTAATATAGAATATGACTTTATGAAGAATCATGCTTTCAAAACAAATCTCATTAGTGAAATTTCTTTGCTTCAGCATTTATGCATTACTTAAGTCATGAATACATTACTTAAGTCCAAACTTCTTGCACACTTTTAGTATGAATCAGTAGAAGAAAGAATTTTAGGAGTGTATCTTAGAAGTTTATTTATCTACAGTGTTGACATGGTACATACTGCTAAATTGGATCATCTGGATGACTGCAGATTATTAAAACTGTAACCTCATATAGTTTAACCATTAACTTGGATGCATCAAAGTATTCCCATAGTCTATTGTTAGACCAAAGTGCACTAAACTGAGAGTTATATATTATCTAGCTCACCAATCCAATTTTACAGATAAGTTATCATTATTTTCAAGGTCATTGATCTGGTTAATGACAGAATCAGAGCTAGAACACTGGGGTTATATGTCCCTTCCTCCTAGAAATTATGCGATTCTGGAAAAAAAAAAAGTTATGAATTGGTGAAAATAAAGCTATTTATTCTATTTATTCTAAGAATCTATCAAGAGATACTTTGTGCGCATAATAAAATGTGCACATATTCTTAAGAAGAATATGTGTTGAGACACAGACAAATCCTCCTATGATTTCTTAGAATTACGGCCAGAAACTTTGCTTGTAGTGGACTAGGACCAATTTCAAGTTGAAAAATACATGTTCTTCTTTGAGATCCCAAATCATAGTTCTGGTGCCTATGTACTAACCAACCTATGCTTTTCACTTTGTCTTTCAAAGCATGCTGCTGGCTTTATGTGTCAGTCTTATGAGGTTTCACTGAAATTAAACACTAAAAACTGTTGAGATTTATGTATTAATATATGCTGCTTTAATCGTGTCTGGTTCATTTTTTAAAAGTATGATGTTTAAAAATTTCTAGATTGTTAGTCTTTAGTGGTTTAACTGTTTAAGAGCTTCTTAGATGATAATACATTTGATTTGGAACTTCCTAGGTTTAAATATTAAGTTTTAGCTATATAGTTCTTTCCTAAAGAAAAATGGTTGACATGAAAAATGAGGCATTTGATGGAAGATGGATTCTGTGTGGTATATACTGTATACTGTATATACTGTATACTCTCCACACAGGTAATGTACACCAGTGATTTTGAACACATGCTCTTTGGTTCTGTAAAATCTATAACAGGACTGGGTTTGTCAAAAATTAAAATTCCAAGCCACAAATCATGGAAATTTTTGAGGTTACACTGATAACCTCAAAGAAAATATTCTCAGCAGAGATAAACTAGGAGATATAAGACTGGGCAATGCTTGAGTGAGTACAGCCTCTTGGTTCCCCAAGAAAGGTTTGGTGGTGTTGGTACTTCGCCTGTCTTGGGTGAGAAACTGCCAGGACACAGGAAGCACCAGTGGGGAAGAACAGAACCTCTTAGACCAACAACTTCAACATAAGGAATGTACGTCGTTAGGAAGACCAGTTTGCAAATAGGCCCAGTCAGAAGTTCAGAAGGCCATGTACTGAGGGAGCATGGCAGGCCCAGTGAGCACCTGCCACAGGGTTAATAGATGGGCATTTCATTTAATTACCAAATATCACATTTGTACTTGATTATAATATATACATATAATAAGTAAAATATAAAATCTGCTCATCCTTTCCACCTACCCTACAGGGACAACCAGAGTTAATAGATTATGTACCCCCCTTTAAAACTTTTTCTATACAATAGTGTTCTGTAACCGTGTTCCCCGCATTCTATATATTATGGACTCCTTCAGTGTCAATACTAATAGATAACACTCAACTTTTGCAACATTTACATTTATTGAATTATATGGATGTTTCATAAGTTGTTTAATCATTGTCCTGTTGATGAACCTTTAGATTGTCTGTAAGTTTTCACTCTCTGTACAGTGGAGGCAATGAAAAGCACTGTCCACTTATCTTTTCATTCTCTTGTATTCCTTAGGATATTCATTAATAAAGCTGAAATTATTGGTTGAATGGTATATTCCACTGAAAATATTCTTAGAGACCACCATATTGCTCTCTAAAAAATGTGTAAATCATCAACTCACAGTATATTTTATCAATATTTAAAAATTTGTTTGCCAGTCTGACTGGTAGAAACTGATTCTTTAATTAACCTGCATTTCCCCCGACCACTAGTGAATTTGAGCATCTCTTCACATACTTATCAGATATTGATATTTTCCTTTATCAATTTTTGGCCAGTATTATGCAAATGTTTTTTCTTTTTAAAATATTTCATACTTTTTATACTGGTAGTTTAACCCTTAGTCTTATGTTTACAAATATTCTCTCAGTTCATCATTTGTCTTTCATTTGTCTGATGGTAAATTTCCTTATAGAGAAGTTGTATTTTTTATGTGGTCTAATCAACTGGTTTTTTGCCTTCTCACCTTTATGTATCCTGTTTTTCTTATGATATTTTGCTGCCTCAAGGTAATAAAAATATTTTCTGTATAAGCACATGTTTTTCAATATATTGGTAAAACCCAGTATTTCCATAACAAGCTCAGCTTTTTAAGTCCTTTGAAAGTGAAAGTCACTCAGTCGTGTCTGACTCTTTGTGACCCCATGGACTGTATCGTCCATGGAATTCTCCAGGCCAGAATACTGGAGTGGTTAAGTCCTTTGGCAGAATTCTTAATGCCCATTAGCCTTCCTTCCAAGATGTATAAAGAAAACAACTGAGTACCTCTATCAAATAAATGGAAGGAGTTGGCAGTCGACATTATGCAGGAGTGTACTGTATCAGGGTGTTAAGTTAAATTTGTATTTTAGTTTCTGAACTATCTTTAATGTAGATATAGTTGAATAATATTAAAACTTATTTAAGTCATTCTTTTGGCACTAAATTAAATCAGGTCCTTTAGGCTGGGAGATTCTGTGGAGGAGATCATGCCACTATTTAAAATGTTGACAGGGAGCACAGGCTTAAATAAACTGATGCCGGCCACTTCAGTTAAGTGCAAACTTCAGATGGGTGAAAATAATGACTGTGTGAGTCCATTGCACCAAACCACAGATTTGTGGAGGTTGTCTAGTGGGCATTTTAGCGGAGTTCTTTAGACATGAAAAGAGAATGGAAGAAAAGAAACATTTTGAGTTGGAAGTCCTGAAGAAATAATCCAAGAAATCCAGGGATGCACTCAGCTTTTGCATATGTATTTCAGCAAATCACATCCCACCAGACACACACACATATGCACGGCACACATATATGCATGCTCACACATGCATACACATATACAGGTAGGTGGGTAACAGTTACAGCTAATGATATGACAGGCACTGTTCCATATGCTTTACTTGACGTACGTGGTGCTCATAAGTGTATCAACTGGAGACTGCTATTTTTCTCATTTTCTCGGTGAAGAGATAGAAGCATAACAAGGTAAATTACTACTTAAGCAGGCACAGGTAGAATGAAGGAGGCAGTTTGGACACTGGCACTTTGATTCCAGTGTGTAACCACTACACCAACCACCGTGCCCCTCCTAACAACTCCATTCTGAAAATACAACAGGGAATATTTGTATAGCACTTCATATATTTCTAAGATACTTTCAAAGTCTTTATCACATTTAATTATCCTAGTCATCTGCTAAATTCCCCAAGCAGAACTTTTTCTTACTCTAGTTTTATAGTTCGGGAACTGAGACACAATCTTTAAATGAGTGGCCAAAGTCCATACATAAAATATGGTAGTGCCAGACCCCAGTACAGAATGTGATATTTGGATAGGGTGTTAATTCCACTTTCTCCCTCACAATAACAGGAAAGACCAAATGAAAATAGCATGTCTAAAACATACCCATACTTTTAAAGTGTTACATCCGCAATGTAAAGGGCTTCCCAAGTAAGCATCTGCCTGCCAGTGCAAGAGACGCAAAAGGCAAGGGCTCGATCCCTGGCTCAGGAAGATCTCCTGGAGTAGGAAATGTCAACCTACTCCAGTATTCTTGCCTGGAACATTCCATGGACAGAGGAGCCTGGTGAGCTACAGGCTATGGGGTCACAAAGAGTTGGACATGACTGAGCAACTGAGCACAGCAGAGCAATAGCAATATCAAAGAGGCCATAAACTTAAAATTTAAAATGGGTTTTCCACACAGTTGCTTTAGACTCACCTGCTGTCTTATTAATTGCCTGCCTTTAATTGGAAGATAATACTGAAGGGCTTAGTATACATAAGAGACAATTCATTTTTCTTGGGGAAAAAAGGTAAATAAAACAAGTGTACTCTAAGCTTATCCCATATTTGATAGAAGGGATGCTTCACATTGAGAAAGCACCTCTATTTACCACACATTCTTCCATTCTCTCTTCTGTTCTTCAAGCTAGCCTGCTTTTTTGCTCATTATTTTCATAGACATCTTTTCCTCTTCCTGGGCTGTATATTTTCATGGCAAGTCTACCAGATTCTCCTGGCTAGGACTTATTCACACAGGTTTACTATCATTTTTTTAGAAAAAAGTTTTACCAATCAAATTAGCTAAGTGCCCTTGTTATTAAGGTTTTGGTACATGATATATTTTCCTATTTCATAGCTCTTCTTGAAGTGCGTAGTTCGTAGTTACATATTCATTCTACTATCCATTCTTTTAATGTCTGTTTCCCCTGTAAATTGTATTCTCCACTAGAATGGAAAACATGTTTATGTCACTCAGTATTCAGCGCAGAGCATGATGCAAAGCAAAAATCAGTTGATATTTGTTGACTTA
Organism: Bison bison bison; assembly: GCF_000754665.1. NCBI lineage: Eukaryota > Metazoa > Chordata > Mammalia > Artiodactyla > Bovidae > Bison > Bison bison. The sequence goes on along the minus strand of NW_011494935.1, from coordinate 4,843,018 downwards.
GTAAAAGAATTTTGCTTTCAGATTTTATGAGTGTGGGAATTCTTAAACTACTGAATGCTGACAAGCTAAGATCAATTTCCCTGTCTCCTTTTTTGCCACCCAGCACCTTTTCTCCCCACCTAAAAAGAAAGCAATCTTTAAATACTAAGAAAAATGTAAAGTGACTGTTTCAAGCATTGCTAACCAAGACTGTTTCTGTTTGTTCCATAAATAATTTGCCAAATGAGAAGGCCTCTGCACATCATCACTCCTGAGAAGTGAGGAGAGAAAAGTTTGCTAGGAAAAGTGTTTACAGGGAAGCATTCATGAAAGACTTTGCAGTAAAGAGTTCAAAAATGATTGATGAGCTAGAATTCAGTTAGGAGTACGCGCAGTGTGTGTAGATACACAGATGTACTTTGAAGATACTTGGGAATACTCATCCCAGATTTTGTGACGGCATCTCTTAGCATAGGGAAAAATAGATAATCAGAGACCCTGTAACTTTCTGGAAGGGGTTAGGAATGCTCTACAGAGAGACATCAGCTGCAGCTGGTTTTGCTCATTCTACAGTTGATTTCATGGGTGTCTGGGCCACCCATGTGAAGGCCAACAGTCTCCTACCATTTTGAGAGTAGAAAATTAGGAGAACAACTCAGAGGATGAAAGAAGAGTCATAGCAAATGTAAAACTATATATTCCCACCTCTCTTTCTTACTACCCTAAATACTATATAACAACACTTGAATGTATAAATGAATGAAGTTGAACCCTTACAGTTATTACTAGAGAAGCTGGGGCAAACTATTCATTTTTCTAAGAAGTCTTAATTTAATTATACCAAAGACAAACTGAGAAGTATATTCCACTCCACTCCATGCCCTCCACCAACTAAACACATAGCAAATGAAAACTCCAGACACCCATTTACTTTCTAATGAATTAAAGATATGTAGAAAAAAGATATCTTTAATAATACATTCTTTACTCCACATTTATAAAGTTAATTTTACAGTTGCCTGTGCAATTAAACTGTTTCATCTCTTTAATTATCTAGTTGACCACATATCTTCCCAAAGAAATGATTCTTGAATTTGGAGAAACTAACCTTTATCAGAATTTGAGAACCACCATAAATTATTTCCCCAGAGAAGGCAATGGCACCCCACTCCAGTACTCTTGCCTGGAAAATCCCATGGACGGAGGATCCTGGTAGGCTGCAGTCCACAGGGTTGCTAAGAGTCAGACACGACTGAGCGACTTCACTTTCACTTTTCACTTTCATGCTTTGGAGAAGGAAATGGCAACCCACTCCAGTGTTCTTGCCTGGAGAATCCCAGGGGAATTCCTGGGATTCCAGAACCCCTGGAGAATTCCCAGGGGAAGCCTGAGGGGCTGCCATCTATGGCGTCTCACAGAGTCGGACACGACTAAAGCGATGCAGCATCAGCATAAATTATTTCCCCAGGAAAATATACATATATATCCTTTAACAGATTTTTTGTAGAAAACCTAAGAGCTTTTGCTCAGCCCTTGAAGGCTCGTCATGCTTAAGAGTTTGTTATAAATGGGGAAATTTTAACACTGACTGCATATTTGATGTTACTATATACTCGTATTATTGTATATTATTAAAAATATAATATTACAAGAGGCTAATTTATTGGTGTTATGTTTAAATGGCATGATATTTGACAGATTCAAATATTCTGTGGTAGGGAAGACCCAGTAAAAAGTTCTGTGATCATGGAAATATTCAACTATTTGGTAGAACTTCGCTGCCCAGTACTGTACTCACTGGCCACTTGAAGCTACTGAACCCTTGAAATGTGGCTAGTGCGCCTGAGGAACTGAAATTTTTTGTTATTTAACTTTAATTAAATATCAAATAACTACTGTTCTGAACAGTATGCTGCTGCTGCTGCTGCTGCTAAGTCGCTTCAGTCATGTCCGACTCTGTGTGACCCCATAGACGGCAGCCCACCAGGCTCCCCTGTCCCTGGGATTACTCCAGGCAAGTAGCACTGGAGTGGGTTGCCATTTCCTTCTCTAATGCATGAAAGTGAAAGGGAAAGTGAAGTCGCTCAGTCGTGTCCGACTCTTAGCGACCCCATGGACCACAGCCCACCAGGCTCCTCTGCCCGTGGGATTCTCCAGGCAAGTGTACTGGAGTGGGGTGCCATTGCCTTCTCCATCTGAACAGTATAGGAACAGATAAATACAGCTCACCATGAAGTGATAATACCTAAAGCTGGGAGATGGGAATATGACTGTTATTTAAACTGTTTCCTTGATTATATGTTTAGAAAAGTGTACCATAAGCCAATAACAGAAGGACAGATACTATGTGATTCTCTTTATATGAGGTCTCTAAAATAATTAAAGTCAGAAACAAAGCATAATAAGTAATTGCCAGGGTTGGAGAGTTGTTGTTCAGCATGTAAAAAGTCCACATTATACAATATCAGTAAGATCTAGGGATGTGCTCTATAGCATTGGGCCTATAATTAACAGTGCTGTTTCGTATACTTTAAAGATTTATTTAAAGGGTAAATATGATATTAAATATTCTTACTATAATAAAAAATTAAAATATTTTCTGAAGTTGAAAAATAGGAATATTGGGGGGAAAACCCACTTGAATAGACAGAAGGAGAGGAAAAATTCAAATCATTCAAACCTTATCATTTTGATGTCTGTCCAGAGCATCTTTTGATGAATGATGAGAGGTCTGTTGGATTCCTGGCAGTGTTTCCTCAGAATAGGTTGTCACAAAGGCGTGCATGGCATGACTGGTTGGCTCAGACTCCAAAGAGTTGCTTGAGTGGAAAATAAAAGCTTGATTTGTCAAAATGAAGAGTTGGCCTATATGACCAGACTGCAGGCTGAGTGTGAAACTGTTGTTTAGAATTGAGCTACAGTGCTACCACCCCTATAGTGAAGAGGAGACAGAAATATGACATCATAGGAGCCATGCGTAGAATTAGGTCCTTGCAAGGAAGATCCTGTGACAGTGAACAAAGCTGGGAAGGAACAGGGCCTGGAGTGAAAGGTGACCAAGGACACGTGGAATCAGAGTCATGAAATGTTCATTTACACTTAACAAGGAAAGAGAAAGGCTGAGAATAGGCAGAAGTATTACTGATAAGGAATCATTCACTTACACTTTTAAAGACTGTGACCCAGATCAGTTCAGTTCAGTTCAGTTCAGTTGCTCAGTCGTGTCCCACTCTTTGTGACCCCATGAATCACAGCACGCCAGGCCTCCCTGTCCATCACCAACTCCCGGAGTTCACCCAGACTCACGTCCATTGAGTCAGTGATGCCATCCAGCCATCTCATCCTCTGTCGTCCCCTTCTCCTCCTGCCCCCAATCCCTCCCAGCATCAGAGTCTTTTCCAGTGAGTCAACTCTTCGCATGAGGTGGTCAAAGTACTGGAGTTTCAGCTTTAGCATCATTCCCTCCAAAGAAATCCCAGG
>NW_011494935.1:4839082-4839459 GCF_000754665.1 Bison bison bison | reverse complement strand
AGTCATGTCCGACTCTGTGTGACCCCATAGACGGCAGCCCACCAGGCTCCCCTGTCCCTGGGATTCTCCAGGCAAGAGCACTGGAGTGGGTTGCCATTTCCTTCTCTAATGCATGAAAGTGAAAAGGGAAAGTGAAGTCGCTCAGTCGTGTCCGACTCTTAGCGACCCCATGGACCACAGCCCACCAGGCTCCTCTGCCCGTGGGATTCTCCAGGCAAGTGTACTGGAGTGGGGTGCCATTGCCTTCTCCATCTGAACAGTATGCTAAGTTGCTTCAGTCATGTCCGACTCTTTGCAACCCCATGGACTGCAGCCCCCCAGGCTCCTCTGCCCGTGGGATTCTCCAGGCAAGAGTACTGGATTGGGGTGCCATTGCC
>NW_011494935.1:4827083-4838982 GCF_000754665.1 Bison bison bison | reverse complement strand
CAGAAGTATTACTGATAAGGAATCATTCACTTACACTTTTAAAGACTGTGACCCAGATCAGTTCAGTTCAGTTCAGTTCAGTCGCTCAGTCGTGTCCGACTCTTTGTGACCCCATGAATCACAGCACGCCAGGCCTCCCTGTCCATCACCAACTCCCGGAGTTCACCCAGACTCACGTCCATTGAGTCAGTGATGCCATCCAGCCATCTCATCCTCTGTCGTCCCCTTCTCCTCCTGCCCCCAATCCCTCCCAGCATCAGAGTCTTTTCCAGTGAGTCAACTCTTCGCATGAGGTGGTCAAAGTACTGGAGTTTCAGCTTTAGCATCATTCCCTCCAAAGAAATCCCAGGGCTGATCTCCTTCAGAATGGACTGGTTGGATCTGCTTGCAGTCCAAGGGACTCTCAAGAGTCTTCTCCAACACCATAGATAGAGGATTGTAAAAGCTCAAACTATAATCAGAAGCAATGGACAATGGATGGGTTTGTGCTGCACTAGGAGATGGGGAGCATCAATTTTACATCCCTCTGATCTGCTGAGAACGTAAATAACTTTGGGAGGGTCTTTGATAAGATATTTCATTATGCTATAACAACATACTGTCCAAATTTTCAGGTTGGTTAGAGATGGTAGAGCTCTTTCTGGGAGGTAAGGGAAGCTGAGCCATGTGGTCCTGACATGTGTCCTCAGCCACTGGTAGGCTCATCTCCCTTTTCCTCCTCCTCTCCTCCTTTGCCCCTTCTTTTTGCTGTCCTGTATCAAGTATAGACAAAAGAAATATTATCTTAATCTGAACAGGAATGCTGAGATTAGGTTGACTGGGTAGCTCTTCATTGAAGGTGTGACAATATCAAAGAGGAAATGAAAAGAAAACTTAACACACAGCCAGATAATATATCTTATGAATAATAGTAAGGGATTAATATGCATTGAAAGTACACACACCCGACTGTGTGTTTGTACATATTGTCTTAGTTTTGATCGTCATTCCAGATTTATGAAATAAATATTCTCATTTAATGGAAGAGAACAATAAAGTTAACCTTTTAGTCTAAACTACAGTAGTTCTGGGGGTTTCTGTGGGTGGCTCAGCAGTAAAGAATCTGTCTTCAATGCAGGAGACACAGGAAACGCAGGTTCGATCCCAGAATCAAGAATATCCCCTGGCGGAGGGCATGGCAACCCACTCCAGTATTCTTACCTGGATAATCCCTATGGAGAGAGCAGCCTGGTGGGCTATAGTCCACAGAGTCCCAAAGAGTTGGACATGACTGAAGCAACTTGAACACTCACAGACAGTAGTTTAGAACAGAACTGCATTTTAACTCTTCCAATTCTAAACTACAAAGCTAAGAAATAATAGAACCTGAGCTTAAATGAGTGTTTGAATACTCTAAAGCTCAGCCTCTAAACCACTTCAATATACTTTTTTATTTCAACTTCTAGAGGGTATCACCCTTCTTGCCTCCTGACATGTCTCCAAGTGTCAGAGGGTATTTTTCCTTTGGTAAAGAGCAGTGAATATGCACTCACTCTCTTCTGAATAAAGTCCATCGCCTCGCATTGGTATATAGCCTCATCCTAAGACCTCAACCAGTCAAACAGGTCAGAATACATCTCTACATGTAACAAATGGATTATTCATCCAAATCCTCTGTAGACTTTCCTTTTATCGCTAATCCCCTATCCTGCATACCACTTTTGTCGTATCTACAGAAGAGGACATAAGTTCACTTCATATCCTAAATCCTTATGATGAGATTGTAGTGGTGGTGGTACTGCTGGGAGCGATGGCTTCCATTTATAGACTACCTCATATATCCAAAGAGCTTTACTCAGCGCTCAACAGATTAATAGTAGTCCCAACCTTAGACACTGTGACCTCTATTGTATAGCTGTGGAAACCGGGGATCTGAAAGTTTGCTTAATTTGACCAAGGTCACTCAGCCTGGTAAATGCTAATGCTGGGATTTGAACCTCTCACTTACTGATTCCAGAGTTTATGCTTAGTCTACTGAAAAAGATTAAAAACAAACTAATATGTAAAGAGAAGGTTGAAGGTCCCACCTAAATCTGCCACTTGTGTACAAGAATCTGTCAAAAGAGACACTGATGTATAGAACAGTCTTTTGGACTCTGTGGGAGAGGGAGAGGGTGGGATGATTTGGGAGAATGGCATTGAAACATGTATAATATCATATATGAAACGAGTCACCAGTCCAGGTTCGATGCTCGGTACTGGATGTTTGGGGCTGGTGCACTGGGACGACCCAGAGGGATGGTATGGGGAGGGAGGAGGGAGGAGGGTTCAGGATGGGGAGCACATGTATACTTGTGGCAGATTCATTTTGATATATGGCAAAACCAATACAATATTGTAAAGTTAAAAAATAAAATAAAATAAAAATAAATAAATAAACTCCAAAATTTAAAAAAAAAAAAAAAAGAATCTGTCTTCCGACATCTCCTGTTCTAAAGTTTTGTGGTAATGCCTATGAAGTCAGGTAAAGATCTGTTTATTTTTGAGTCAGTAACTTTTTTATTCTTTGCTTTGACCCTCTCTTACCCTCACATTCAATAAACCCCATTTCTTTTTCCCTTTGTACAAACTTGAGAACAATTGATCTCTTGTCTCATCGTGTTATATCCATACAGCCATTTTATTTCTACCTCATTGTATCGTCTTGCATTTAGGCTCCCTGTGATAAGTGTGTGTTCACCCTCTCACGTATAGATAGCATTGTGTTGTCAAAAGTTTCCACATTACTAAAAGCGCGATTGAACTCACCTTTAGACCTTCTTTGCTCCTAATTTTCAAAAGTGAAATTCCTTTTTCATAAGAGCATTGCATCTTAACAGAAAGGTTAGTGACTCAGCATTGCTCCTGAAATTTTGCACAGGAAGCTAATACCCACCAAGAGTTGCAATGCAGTTCAGTTCTCATCTCCCAGAGTCAGAAATTGTTTCTTACGAATCAAATTGGTAAAAAACTGATACACTTGGATTCTAAAGAGAAGGATATAGAACATTTGAGCACGCCATTAAGAAAATGAAAGAGAAAGAAATGTATGAAGTCTCGAATTTTTATAAAGTACAGCAAAGGCAACCTGGCTTTCCATAAAATAATAAAGTCGCTTTCTATTGCCTGGGTGCAATTCATACTCTCCAGGGTAAATTAAGTTCCTGAAGGTAAAATTTTGTTGAAGAAAATTTTTTCATTATAGAGCTGTGAAATAAGGCAGACCTCATTCCAATAATAATAAAATAAGTATTCAGAGGACATGTTTGATAATGTATGGTCCTTGGACCTCTTGGGCCAAACTGACCTAGGTTATTTGCTTAAATATAGACTCCAGGACTAAAACTTAACAAATCTGACTCTATATAGGTAGGGCCCCAAGTGAAAAATAAATAAAAATAAGGACAGATAGAAAAGTCATTTATAAAGTAATTAAATGAGGTGAACACTATAAAGTTGGCAATTATTGAGCTCTCAGTATTTCTTATTAATTACTGTAGTTAGTTATGTTCTTTGCCTCTCTTTTTGTACCCTACTACTTTCCTCCTTCAGGCTTTTTTCTGTATTTTTTTCACATTTGCTCTTTAGAAAAAAATGCATTCAGCACTTCTACACTGTGGCAGGAACACAGACAATGGTTTCAAAGATTATCCCTGCCAGGAGCCACATTTACAATTTAACTTCCATTAAACCCTAAGCTTCATTTCAGCCAAAGGAATGAAGTACTAATGGTGCAATTTGAGTTAGATCAAGGAAAGGAGGTAATTGGAAGTAGGAATAATGTATAAAAGTCTGTTCTATGCCTAGAGACTGTTGACTCATCATCCAGAGTACTTCAGCACCTGAAAGGGGAGAACTATTGTCATAGGAATGGAATGAAATATGAAAAAATGTTATCTAAAGTATCTTAATAGAGATTATCTTATAGATATATTCCTTTGTGATTGCCATGTGATTTTTTTTGTTTCAATATTTGAAATGTTTGTAACTACAAGCACATGTCTCAGGAAAAAATGAAAAAACAAACCCTTAAAACTCAGGAAATTTAAAGACCCATTCACAACCCTGCAGTAGTGATTGTTTTGGAACATAAAGGAAGTGTGTTTAAAACCCCTTATAAGATTGGAAATGCATATCAAGGCTTATGTTGTTGGTCTTTAGTTTTGCTGGTGGTCAGGTTCAACAGGTGTTTAAATTGCTTAAGACAACTCTACTCACCTTTCTGTTTTAGTCATCCTCTGTATGCCCAGCACCTAACTTAGGATAAGTGTGTAGAAAGGGCCAGGTACCTGTTTCATTAAAGCCCAAAAGTGTGTTTTATGTGTGTCATCCAACAATGATAATTAATGCCACTTCTAAGTACTCTATTTTTTAGTTTAGTTTTATTTACAAAAATGTGCTAATTTCAGGTATACAGCAAAGTGATTCATTTACATATACATATTCTTTTCCATCTTCTTTTCCCTTATGGGCTATTCTAAAATATTGACTATAGTTTCCTATGGTATAGAGTAGGTCATTGTTGGTTATCTATTTTGTACATAATAGTATGAATATGTTAATCCCAAACTTCTAATTTATCCCTCCTTCTTTCCCCTCTGGTAACCATAAGCTTTCTATGTCTGTGGGTCTGTTTCTGTTTTGTATGTAAGTTCATTTGTATCTTTTTATTTTTTTTTAGATTTCACATTTAAGTGGTATCATGTGGTATTTATCTTCCTCTGTTTGGATTGCTTCAGTTAGTAGGACAGTCTCTAAGTCCATTTCTGTCCCTGAAAATGGCATTTGTTCATACTTGTTTATGGCTGAATAATATTCCATTGCATACATATACAACACCATCATGTATAATATCATTGATGAACACAGACACAAAAATCCTCAACAAAATACTAGCAGTCTGAATCCAACAGTATATTAAAAAGCATCATACACCCTGATCAAGTGGGATTTATCCCAAGGATACAAGGATTTTTCGCTATCTGTAAATGCATCAGTGTGATATACCACACTAACAAACTGAAGAATAAAAGCTATGTGATCATCTCAATAGATACAGAAATAGCTTTCAATTAAATTCAGCATCAATTTATAATAAAAACTCTCCAGAAAGTGGGCATAGATAGAACCTACCTCAACATAGTATGACAAACCCACAGCTAACATCATACTCAAGGGTGAAAAACTAAAAGGATTTTCTCTAAGATCAGGAACAAGACCAGAATGTCCACTCTCACGACTTTTATTCAACAAAGCTTTGGGAGTCCTAGCTAGAGTGATCAGAGAAGCAAAACAAATAAAAGGAATCCCAATTGGAAAAGAAAAAGTAGAAGTGTCACTGTTTGCAGATGACCTTACACTATATGTAGAAAATCCTTAAGATACTGCCAGGAAACTATAAGAGCTTATCCATGAACTCTGAGTACTTTAAACCAGAAAGTAAGAGAGTATTGTTTAATGAATACTGGTAAAGATAAAGAGGTCAAATTTCTAGTCTAGTTGACTAACTACTTCTCTAGAGTGCCTTATGTTTAAGGTTCATGGTTCAGCTAGCTCCCCTGTGACCTGCGTGGGTGGACCCCTCTACACCTATGTTTAAAATTCCATTGGGAACTCTGACTTGAATTAAGCTATTACTGATTCTGTTGTCATAACTCCTAATTTTTTTTTCAAAATTTAACTAGATGCTTTTCAAATGCACTATATATTACATTATTAACACTAGTGGTTTTGTGATATTTTACCATTAATGACTATATCTTTCAAACCAAAGTAATTGCAATCTTTTATCAAATTTCATTTTTAGCAACTTAGAATATAGGGAAATATGCCTTTTATTCAGTCTTACAAATTCTAACTGCTTTTTTACTTGTGCATCATGGTAAAAACATTACCAATTGCTGTTAAAGCTGTAAATGGTACAGTTGGTAAAAACATGTGTTTGCCCTCAGAACTATAAAAAAATCATATGGCTTTAATCCAAATATGTCTTGCCATTAACTTATTTTGATGACTAGACTAAGTTCATTGGGAATTGATTTAATTACAGGTATTATAGGAAATTAAGATTTATGTAGAAATAATGGCTTCTTCCCTCAGGAAGTTCATATTTCAGTATATTTAAGACTGAATATGTTTACTTACATAATTAATGCTAACAATTTTTATTGAATTTACTACATGCTACCAAGAGGCATAATTTAGCTTACTTAAGCCATACAACTACCTATTGGCTATGATTATTCTTTCAGTACACAGATGATATAACACAGCTTCCAAGGTTAAATAAATTTTGCAAAGTTTTAAAACTAGTAAGCCTATTTTCTTAAATATTTAGCTTCACAGGCCCTAAAGTTATCAATCTCAGAGAAATGGAAAGTAGAAAATTTGAAACTGGATTCCAGAGAGGGAAATTCTAACTGGATTTCCAGTATAAATATCATTTTACATTGTGATTAAACACTTAGCAATAAGTAAAATACTACATTCAGACAAATTATGAGTTGAAAGGATTTTTGTGAGCTGATCTGCAAGGCCAGCCATTCTCTGTGTTTTATACAGGAAAGTAAGTTTTACATACCAAATAACTGGTTTATAAATTAAATAAGTCCTTTCTATAATGAGAAAATGAGTTCTGAGCTCTCTGGGCTCCTAGGCCACACATGACTTAGCCAAAATTAATCATTTAATAACACTTTAAGGGTTTATCTTTGTATAAATTTCTTTCCAGATTATGGTAGCCCTTGACATCAAAGAACTTGAAGCCTAGAACAATTGTTGTTCTTTTCTCTTTAGTAGGCAGTAGCAAATTTGTTGTGTGTGTATGTGTGTTTAATAAAGACTTCAAATAGTTAAATAGCAGAAAAATTCTTGTCAGACTGATTTTAACTGTATTTGTTGCTGAAAATATACTTTTCTCAGATGTGGGTCTAATCTCTCAGTAATGGTATCATACATTCTATTTCTCCCTCAGTAAACATTCTCTGTAAAAATGTAAAGCTTGCTTCACAGATTTATAACTAATTCCTGGAGATGAACCATGATTAATACTCTGAGAGAGCAAATCTGAGATATAGAGGCACTGTTCCTCTGTTGGGTTTTTCATAACGCTAGACTATTAGTACTTATTCCATTTGAGTGTTAGCCCACATACTTACACACTGGCTGTTTAGACACTCAAAATTCAAAAAGTGCCATTTATGCCCATATTCATTTTTTAATTTTTTTAATTTTATTTTATTTTTCAATGACTATTTTTATTTATTCATTTATCTGTTGATGGACATTTGGGTTGTCTCTACCTTTTGGTTATTGTACAGAGAGCTGCTAAATTATACTAGTTTCAGGCATACAACATCATGATTCAAAAGTGTTACGGCTTAGAGTCCACTGCCCATTTTCATTTTTTACAGGTTATTTACCAAAACTTCAAAGCTTGGCAACTGTGACTTACTTTGAAAGAAATACTTCATTTTGGATATGGAACAGAATATTTTAAATGTCTCTTAGGTAAAGCTTTCAATGTTATCACTGGAACAAGTATATTTAAAAAGCTGCCTAGGTTCTACTTCTACTCTTTATTCTTCTTTCATCTTCTTTCCCTCCCTCATCATTTACAGTTTTCTTTTATAAATTCACTGTGCTATATAGTACATGGCTGCCTTTTTAAACATTGTGAACTAAAGAGCCTCTTGATGATGGTGAAAGAGGAGAGTGAAAAAGCTGGCTTAATTCAGAAAACTAAGATCATGGCATCTGGTCATGTCACTTCATGGCAAATAAATGGGGAAAATGTGGAAACAGTGTCAGATCTCATTTTCTTGGGCTCCAAAATCAATGCAGTGACTGCAGCCACGAAATTAAAAAATGCTTGCTTTTTTGAAGAATAGTTACATCAAACCTAGACAGTGTTTTAAAAAGCAGAGGCATCACTTTGCCAACATGGTCCATCAAAGCTATGATTTTTCCAGTAATCACGTATGGATGTGAGAGTTGGACCATGAAGGCTGAGCACTGAAGAATTGACACTTTCAAACTGTGGTGCTGGAGAAGACTCTTGAGAGTCCCTTGAACTGCAAGGAGATCCAACCAGTCCATCCTAAAGGAAATCAGTCCTGAATATTCATTGGAAGGACTGGTGCTGAAGCGGAAGCTCCAATACTTTGGCCACTTGCTGCAAAGAGCTGAGTCATTGGAAAAGACCCTGATGGTGGGAAAAATTGAGGGTAAGAAGAGAAGGGGACAACAGAGGATGAGATGGTTGGATGGCCTCACTGACTCAATGAAAATGAATTTGAGGAAACTCAGGGAGATACGATGGACTGAGAAGCATGGTATGCTTTCGTTCATGGGGTTGCAAAGAGTCGGACACAACTTAGCAACAACAACAGTTCTAATTAAGATGCATTATGGGAAATGGGGTATGGAGCAGTTTATATTGTTTTTTATAAACATTCAAGATGTTGATAATGTCCTTGATATTTGTTAATATTAGGGCAGGAAATGTTTCAGCACAAATAAGTACATTTAGTTATAAATTTGTTTTACATTGATTAATTCTCTATAAAATTTAACTGCACTATAAATATCATTGGGGCTTCCCTGGTGACCTTGATGGTAAAGAGCATGCCTGCAATGAAGAAGTCCAGGGTTCAATCTCTGGGTCACGAAGACTCCCTTGGAGAAGGGAACATGTTCTTGCCTGGAGTATCCCGTGGACAGAGGAGCCTGCCTGGCTACAGTTCATGGATCATAAAGAGTCAGACACAAATGACAAATAGCAGATGAAACCCAAAGTTTAAGGATGTCTGCAGCCTTTCCTCGTAACTCTTAAATATCTATTTTTATTCTTATTCTTTTAAACTACCTACAACTTAGGAAAGAGACATGATTTCTCATCTCTTCACAATTTGGGCTTGATTTCCCACATTTACCTGTATTGGCCCTTATTAACCATGCCAGGTACCTGTGAAGTTTAAATTCATCTCTGTCTTAGAATTCTCTTCACACCGTGGCTGATTCTAGCTCAATCATTTGCATATATGGAAAGTTGGCTCCATTACCGTCATTTCTATTATTTTATTATTTCTATTATTCATTATTTCTATTATATTAGTATTATAAACTAAGCATTAATCAATGCTGTGTCCATCAAATCACCACTGATATCCCAAAGAGGCTTTCCTCTCATGTTTATTTTATCTCTTCTTTCAAGAAGTCTGAGGCTATATTTTTGTGATACCTAATAAATGATTTCTATTTTTTTTTAATTTATGAAACTTTTAAATGATGCATACAGACCTAAATGGCTAAATAAATACTGTGGTTTTAGTGGATGAAGTGGTTTTTGACAAAAAAATCAAGATGCCCACTTCTATCCTTATCCAAGGTAATATTTCATCTTGACTAAGTATGAAGTAGAAGCAATAGCAGGTTAATATACCCAATGATATGGTCAATGATACAGCCTAAAACACTGACCGTATCTTCTAATTATAAGACAAAAAAATAGGATCTTTTTCTGGTTGGTCAAGAATCATCATCCAAAACATTATTATTATTATAGCTAACACTCATTGAATACATTTTAAATGCCAGGATATTTAAGGACATTATCTTATTTAAGCCTCACCATGTCCTTGTGTTGCCCCTGTTTTCCATATAATAAAACTGAGATTTAGGGAATTCAGTTCAAAGTTTTCCTAGCCATCCAGATAGAAGTGATGCAGTCAGTCCTGGAAATCAAGTCTATTTTACTCACTTTTATCCTTGCTATAATATTGTTTTTCCAGAAGCCATTTTTTTTAATGGAATGATGGGGACTGTTATTTATGCAGAGGCAAAATCACAAAGACAAATCACTATGGGGATCAGGTAGAAAACCTCCCTGAGGGAGGCAGAATATATGGAGGCTCTATCATGGCCCCTTTCTAAAGCAAGGAGCTACTCTTCCACTCTAGGTGATGGCTCCAAAAGGAGATGCCATGCCCTTGTTGCTAGATCTTCTGATTTCTCAAAGGAAACTAGATACCTACATTTTTATGTGAAATTATTTTTAAGGAACACTAGTGTATAATAATATTTAGCCCCCTGGCCAGCTGCCTCTCCTAAAGATTTAACTTGTTCTCTTTCTGCTTTGTATTTTGAAGTCATTTGTTTGATAAATAGCTATTGAATACTTACTGTGGTCTGTGATTTATGCGACTGTCTGAGAACTAGCTCAGCTCGTGCACTCAAATGGCTTCCTGAATAATGGACGATGTAAGAAACAAATAATCAGTTTCTAAATCTCCTTTTTGTGTTTCAACTGAGCTAGATACCATAAGGGATAGTAAAACATATAAAACATGTTTTTTTTTGTCTACCAAAAGTTCATTTTTCAAGTCAACAAATCTTTAAATATTCACTGTGTGCCAAGAAGTACTATCCTCAGCACTGGAGATAAGCAGTTTAAAAAAATTATTTCTCTTGAAGAGATTAGGTTCTACTGGAGGAAACATACAATAAGCCAATAAATATATAACTTGAGTGAGTGGTAGTAATATGCACTATGATGATCATAAGGTAAGGTAGTGGAATAGAGAATGATAGAAAAGAGATTGCTAATTTATATATGGTTATGACAGATGGTCATTCCAATTAGTGATGAACAAAGACATGAAGGCAGTTAGGGATTGAGCTATAGGCAAATTGAGGAAAGATCATTTCTAGGAAGAAAGTAAAGTAAATGAAAAGGCCCTGAGGAAACCATTTGAAGGCTCTTGCTGATAGTTCAGATAAGAGATTTGATAGCTTGGACAGGGCAGAGTTGGTGAGAAATAATTGGATCTTAAAGTGATGGAATTCCAGTTGAGCTCTTTCAAATCCTGAAAGATGATGCTATGAAAGTGCTGCACTCAATATGTCAGCAAATTTGGAAAACTTAGCAGTGGCCACAGGACGGGAGAACGTCAGTTTTCATTCCAATCCTAAAGAAAGGCAATGCCAAAGAATGCTCAAACTACTACACAATTGCACTCATCTCACATGCTAGTAAAGTAATATTCAAAATTCTCCAAGTCAGGCTTCAGCAATATGTGAACCATGAACTTACAGATGTTCAAGGTGGTTTTAGAAAAGGCAGAGGAACCAGAGATCAAATTACCAACATTTGCTAGATCAAGAGCAAAAGAGTTCCAGAAAACATCTATTTATGCTTTATTAACTATGCCAAAGCCTTTGACTGTGTGGATCACAATAAACTGTGGAAAATTCTGAAAGAGATGGGCATACCAGACCACCTGACCTGCCTCTTGAGAACCCTGTATGCAGTTCAGGAAGCAACAGTTAGAACTGGACGTGGAAAAACTGACTGGTTCCAAATAGGAAAAGGAGTACATCAAGACTGTATATTGTCACCCTGCTTATTTAACTTATATGCAGAGTACATGGTGAGAAACACTGGGCTGGAGGAAGCACAAGCTGGAATCCAGATTGCTGGGAGAAATATCAATAATCTCAGATATGCAGATGACACCACCCTTATGGCAGAAAGTGAAGAAGAACTAAAGAGCCTCTTGATGAAAATGAAAGAGGAGAGTGAAAAAGTTGGCTTAAAGCTCAACATTCAGAAAACGAAGATCATGGCATCTGGTCCCATCACTTCATGGCAAATACATGGGGAAACAGTGGCTGACTTTATTTTTCTGGGCTCCAAAATCACTGCAGATGGTGACTGCAGCCATGAAATTAAAAGACGCTTACTCCTTGGAAGGAAAGTTATGACCAATCAAGATAGCACATTAAAAAGCAGAGGCATTACTTTGTCAACAAAGGTCCATCTAATCAAAGCTATGGTTTTTCCAGTGGTCATGTATGGATGTGAGAGTTAGACTATAAAGAA
>NW_011494935.1:4826743-4826983 GCF_000754665.1 Bison bison bison | reverse complement strand
CTGACTCATTTGAAAAGACCCTGATGCTGGGAAAGATTGAAGGCAGGAGGAGAAGGGGACGACAGAGGATGAGATGGTTGGATGGCATCACCGACTCAATGGACATGAGTTTGGGTAAACTCCGGGAGTTGGTGATGGACAGGGAGTCCTGGTGTGCTGCAGGTCATGGGGTCGCAAAGAGCCGCAAGAGTCGGACACAACTGAGGGACTGGACTGAACTGAACTGAAGTATAGTTAGCT
>NW_011494935.1:4819530-4826574 GCF_000754665.1 Bison bison bison | reverse complement strand
GAGACTGAACTGAACTGAAGTATATTTAGAAGGAAATACCAGTAGCACGTACTGAAGGTCAGCATGTAGCTGAAGATAAATGAGGAGTCAAGGATGACAACAACTGGAGGAATGGAGGTTTCATTTTCTGAGGTTGTTTTTTCCATGTGAGGAACAGAGTTTATATAGAAATGAAGATTTCCATTTTGAAGATGTTAAGCTTGAAGTGCTTATAGTCATTCAAGTCTAGGTGAAATGTCAAGGAGGCATTTGGACACAGGAAGTAAGAGCTCAGAAGAAAAGACTAAGTTAGAGATGGCAACATGAAAATGAAAAGGAGAAACTCAAGTCAGTGGTACAAATATGAAGTTGTGTGGGTGTTCAGAAAATGAAGGCATTGTTAGGATCTGAAAAATCTAGAAAACACTTAATAATGAGATGGACTCAAGTGAAGGAGGAGCTATAGAATAAACACAGTTGAAGGAAACAAAACCCTGACTGGCATAGAGGCTAGAGGTGATGCTAAGTAGGTGAGAAAGAATCAGAAGACTTGAGTCTCCCATATTTCAGGACAGTCCTGGATATTTCTAGATCATAGGAATCTATTCCAAAGATGGTTTATTATTGATAGAGAGAGTACAATGCTGCATTGTGAAAGTAAAAAGAGTTAGTAAAAAAAAAAAGGCTGATAAAATGTATCCTCTCAGGGGAACAGTGGATGAGAGGTGAGTTTTTCAAATGAGAATCTCCTTGGGCAAAAGCCTCAAAGAAGAGCGGTAGTTCTGGAATTAATATAGGTACCAGTGCAGTCAGGTGTATTATTTGTTGTTTTGTTTTTTCTTAGTTTTATGGGTGTTTTGAAGTGTATTGTGTATTTGAAATGCTTCAAAGTCACAGACTTGGTGGAAATCTGTGGGGACATTTAGCCCAGAAAGGCAGAACTTGTGTGTCTGATTCCTCTCTTGTGTGTGAGCTGGGAAGGGATCATTACTTGATCTTTTTTTAAATGATTATCTACTCATGGTGATTGTACCTGGGTCCCCAAGGGATGTCTTTATGTAACACACATTTGCATATGGAATTTCAACTTGCAGTGGAATTCCCAGGAAGGAAAAAGAATATATGGTTCCAACCTAAAGAACAGCAAGTGTGTGAGTTTCCCTAGCACTTCATGGTTTTGACTTTCCCAGTAAGTAAGGGTTATATGTGAGTGCTTTGTTCCTGAACATGCCAGAAGCTGCTCATTTCCTGAGTGGGGGAGCCCTGTCCCAGTGATTTAATGCAGTAGAGCTGAGTGCATGCAGCATAGCAGGGCAGAGGATTGGCTCTGGAACCACACTGCAGGGGCAAAGATCCCAACTCTACCACTGCTTCTGTAACTGGTCCTTCATTTAATTGCCTTACCTGTAAAGCAGAGATAGCAATTATCGACTAGAACTGAGGTGAATTTTAAATGAATGAATGAATCTTACAGAAACTTCAGTGTCTGGAAAAGAGTAAGCATTCAACAAATAAGTGTTTTTATTATTATGCATATTATCTAAATGATGATGTTGATGGAAGGCAGTGTGCATGAATGCTCCTTACAATGAAGAGAAAAATATAAAAGAGGGAACCATTAAGATTACCATATCTTAGTGGATGGTAGGTTATTCTGACTCTTAGGGCACATCTAAATGAATATGCTTCCCCAATATTATGGACATACTTTAGAAATGACCCCATATAGGTACTATGCTGCTGCTAAGTCACTTCAGTCATGTCCGACTCTGTGTGATCCCATAGACGGCAGCCTACCAGGCTCCCCCGTCCCTGAGATTCTCCAGGCAAGAACACTGGAGTGGGTTGCCATTTCCTTCTCTAATGCATGAAAGTGAAAAGTGAAAGTGAAGTCGCTCGGTGGTGTCCAACCCTCAGCGACTGCATGGACTGCAGCCTACCAGGCTCCTCCATCCATGGGATTTTCCAGGCAAGAGTACTGGAGTGGAGTGCCATTGCCTTCTCCACTAATAACACTATCTACTCTTATATTCTGGAAGTTAATTTTACCAGAGAGAGGTTAGTAGATAAGAATATGGCTTAGTACATCACTGGTATTCAGTCTGACCAGCTGTGAGAGCTAAAAAAAAAGGGGGGAGGGAGAGGTGAGAATAAGTACAGGAATACCAACCTCAGAACTCTTAAATAATAACAACATACTGTCTCATAATTTTTCAGAGTATAGACTAGAAATATTAGTTCCTGCACTCTAGGAAATCCATAGAAAAGTATGTCTTAAAAGCTGAAGGCTGGTATTTCTTGTCCACATCAGCGATTTTTCCACCAACCTGGTCACCAGTGGGACATCTTTAATGACCATACGTCAAGTCTTCCATGTTAGATTTTGCAGTGAATAATAAAGGTAAATACTGCCTAATGGCTTCTGTCTCATTGCTACCTCTGTGAAAGAAGGAGGTGTGTGGACTACCAAGTTGTTACCTTATTTATAAATAGCAGAAGATTTAATTCCTTGCCTGAAAGATGCTGAGTGCCTGGTCTTGCCAAAATGCCAAACTGAATGCTGGAGAGGAAAAAAAAAAGAGCAGATTTTTAGGGATGATCCACAGCGAAAGAGAAGTTACAGAACACAGTTTCCTCTAGGCAGAAAGACAGATTTACAGAGTTTGGCTGCAAAGTCCCTGGCACATTTTGATAAATGGAGATACTAGATCTGTTCATATTTCTCTTTCTAGATGGGCAACCCCAAGTCACGTATTCTCCCAGAATTATTTTCAGCTCTGCTTCCACACAAGCCAGATGTCTTAAAACTAGAGGTTAGTTCAGGCTTATCAGTGTTGTGATTGATAGACTAAGCTAAGCCTACCTTTCACAGAAGGATAAGAGACCAAATGACGCTTGCTCTAACTCACTGTTTCTTCTTTATAGTAAATAATTCAGTTGATTTCCTGATTACAACTTGGAGCTTTTCCTCTTCATTTTGAAAAAGAAACATTCTCTTGAAAATCATATATTCTAACACCATATACTGCTAAACTATGTCTCACCTTTGTTTTTTCTTTATAACTAGCCTTATGATTTTTTAGCTCTGTTGAGAACTTCATTATACTAAGCTTTAGCTATCACTGAGATTATAGATAAAAAACTTACCAGGAGATTCTAGACACAGATTGATCTTCAAGGATGATGAGACTAACAAGCAAAAGTAACTTAATTTTTTTTACACAAGAGAAATTTGAAAAGACCAATATAAAAACTTCCTTACCTTCTCAAGTTAGGTGCATGTAAGGAAGTCATCATTTAATGTCAAAATCTGAAGAAATACAAATAAGATAAGCACAGGTACTAAAGAATATTACTTTAAAGTTTTCAGATCAGTATTAACGTGGTTGAATTCTAGTTATTGGAGAAGATAGCCAACTGGTAATGAAATTTCTGAATGCAGCTTGGGAAATCCATTTTCAAAAGCAAAAAGAAACTTTTTTCTCCAAGTATATCAGCTGCCTAGTTTCTTTTTCTCTGGTTTTTTAGAGATACAGTTGACATTAACATTGTATTAGATTAAAGTATAAAATGATTTGGCATATGGATATATTACAAAATGATTGTCATGATAAATTTAGTTAACATCTATCACTCCTTGTGGTTACAATTTTTTTGTGAAGTAAGTACTTTTAAGATCTACTTTCTGAGCAACTTTTAAATATATAATAAAGAATTGTTAACTGTAGTGACCATGCTGTACATTACATCCCCAGAACTTACTCGTCTCATAACTGGAAGTTTATACCTTTTGACTCTCTTAACTCATTTTCCCACACCACCTGTTTCTAGCAACCACCTATCATTCTATTTCTATGAGTTCAGTTGTTTTAGATTCATCATGTAAATGAGATCATACAGTGCTTTTCCTTCTCTGTCTGACGTATTTCACTTAGCATAGTGTGCTCAAGGTCCGTCTGTGTTGTCACAAATGGTATGGTTTCCTTTTTAATGGCTGAATACTGTTCCATTGTGTGTGTGTATATACTAGTTTTTTATCCGTTCATTCATTCATCAGTGAGCACTTTGGCTTTTTTTTTCCTATTTTGGCTATTGTAAATAAAGCTCTCATAAACCCAGGAGTGTAGCTCTCTCTTCAAAATAGTGGTTCATTTCATATATATAGATAGATAGATAGGCGTCTCCATCCAGAAGTGGAATTGCTAGGTCAAATGGTAGCTCTAGTTTTTAATTTTTGAAGGACCTTCCACACTGTTTTGCATAGTGGCTGTAGTAATTTACATTCCTATAAATAGTGTACAATGGTTTCCTTTCTTCTATACGTTCACCAACACTTGTTATCTCTGCTTTTCATAGCAGCCATTGTAACAGGTGTGCTATGGTATCCCATTGTGGTTTTGATTTATATTTTCCTCATGAATAGTGATATTGAGCATCTTTTCATGTAGTTTTTGGCCATTTGTATCTGTTGTTTGGGAAAATGTCCATTCAGTTCCTCTGCCATTTTTTAATCAGATTGTTGTTTCTTTGTTGAGTTGTATATATTCTTTATGTAATTTGGATATTAACTTCTTTTCATATATGATTTGCAACTATTTTCTCCTAGTATGTAGGTTATCTTGTTTTGTTGATGGTTTCCCTTGCTGCACAAGAGTGTTTTTGTTTTTTTGTTTTTGTTTTTTTTGCTGTTGTCCTACCCATTTTTTTAAGCACTTTAATTTCTAATGTTGATAAATTTAACTACTCCATGTCAAAGAGTACAGTTTCCATTTCATTCTATCCATCTTTCCTTTTTTCCTTCCTCTGTCTTTCCTTTTCTCTTTAACCCTTCTCTCTCTCTCTCTGAGAAAGAGAGACAAAAAGGCTCTCATTTCCCTTTAACCCTTCTCTCTCTCTCTCTCTCTGAGAGAGAGACAAAAAGGCTCTCATTTCCCCCCTTCATAAATTAGGTTTTCTTCATGTGTTATTTAAATGATCAGACTAAGTCATTTGTTCTTTCTAATTTAAAAGAAGGTTAGATTCTGTCTTGTATATATTTCATCTTTACAAAAAAAGGGGAGAAATTCACTCACATGTAAGAAATATGCAGTATATATGCATATTTTAATGTATATCCTTAGTTACATGGTTTAAAAATAGAACTACTATTTAAATATCATTTTTAAAAAATGTTGCTCCTAAAACTCCTTAATTGAGAACAATCCAGTGGTCTTTCAGCAGGAGCTGCCGCTTTCCCTGCAGGAAATCTATTTTGCAGCATGGATTTGGGCAGCCTAATCTATTCACAGCCACACAAGACAAACTGGGAACTTGATCAGAATTGCTAAGTCCTAATAATAAAACCTAAAGAAATATGAAGGCAAGCATCGCCAGGGTTAGAAGTTACCAAAGGTAAGACCTTCAGGTCCCGTGGGACCCATAGGCATTACTTAGTTGTCAGCACTTATAATTGGATTGATTTCTAGCTTCTCTCTCTTTTTTTTTTTTTAAAGGATCTATGGATTGATTCTTTCGTAAATATAAAAGCTGATATACAGGATACTGTCTGTCCTCTATGGGGTCTCACAGAGTCGAACACGAATGAAGCAACTTAGCAGCAGCAGCATATTATACTTTCAAACATTTGTAAATATGAAAATTTTACCTCCCACAGAGATGAGATAAACAGTACTATCCATCTAAAAAATTGTAAGACATAATTAACTAAAACATACCTTACTCTTTCTACTTACTCGCTAACAGATTCTCCTCATTCATCACAATATCTGTTAGTTTTTTCCCTTGTGTAAGTCCACAAATTCTTCTCTAGCCAAAACTTTTATCATGTCTTATTCAATCACAATAGATTCTTAGACTAGAACTGAAAAATTCCCCCACACCCTAAACCAGGTGAAATATTTAAATGAGTCATTTGTACCAGGTAGGAAGAGTATGCAACAGCCATACTCAGGCAGCCTCTGCTCAACTTCAGTAGATTATTTCCATATAGACTTTTTTTTCCCCAAGAGAAATTAGAAATCTCCCATTATTTTAAGTGTTATCAATAAATAATGTCGGTTAGCCAGACCAGACCTGAGGTCTGCGGTTGGCGGCTTCTGATGCTATAGCTCCCAGCTTTTAGGTTTTCTATCTTATATTGTAGGGGACTGCAATGCAAAAGTAGGAAGTCAAAAAACACCTGGAGTGACAGGCAAATTTGGCCTTGGAATACGGAATGAAACAGGGCAAAGACTAATAAGAGTTTTGCCAAGAAAATGCACTGGTCATAACAAACACCCTCTTCCAACAACACAAGAGAAGACTGTATACATAGACATCACCAGATGGTCAACACCGAAATCAGATTGATTATATTCTTTGCAGCCAAAGATGGAGAAGCTCTATACAGTCAGCAAAAATAAGACCAGGAGCTGACTGTGGCTCAGACCATGAACTCCTTATTGCCAAATTCAGACTTAAATTGAAGAAAGTAGGGAAAACGACTAGACCATTCAGGTATGACCTAAATCAAATCCCTTATGATTATATAGTGGAAGTGAGAAATAGATTTAAGGGCCTAGATCTGATAGATAGAGTGCCTAATGAACTATGGAATGAGGTTCGTGACATTGTACAGGAGACAGGGATCAAGACCATCCCCATGGAAAAGAAATGCAAAAAAGCAAGATGGCTTTCTGGGGAGGCCTTACAAATAACTGTGAAAAGAAGAGAAGTGAAAAGCAAAGGAGCAAAGGAAAGATATAAACATTTGAATGCAGAGTTCCAAAGAATAGCAAGAAGAGATAAGAAAGCCTTCTTCAGCAATCAATGCAAAGAAATAGAGGAAAACAACAGAATGGGAAAGACTAAGGATCTCTTCAAGAAAATCAGAGATACCAGAGGAACATTTCATGCAAAGATGGGCTCAATAAAGGACAGAAATGGTATGGACCTAACAGAAGCAGAAGATATTAAGAAGAGGTGGCAAGAATACACAGAAGAACTGTACAAAAAAGATCTTCACGACCCAGATAATCACGATGGTGTGATCACTGACCTAGAGCCAAACATCCTGGAATGTGAAGT
>NW_011494935.1:4811459-4819211 GCF_000754665.1 Bison bison bison | reverse complement strand
CTGGACTGGAAGAAACACAAGCTGGAATCAAGATTGCCGGGAGAAATATCAATAACCTCAGATATGCAGATGACACCACCATTATGGCAGAAAGTGAAGAGGAACTAAAAAGCCTCTTGATGAAGGTGAAAGAGGAGAGTGAAAAGTTGGCTTAAAGCTCAACATTCAGAAAACGAAGATCATGGCATCCGGTCCCATCACTTCATGGGAAAGAGATGGGGAAACAGTGGAAACAGTGTCAGACTTTATTTTTCTGGGCTCCAAAAGCACTACAGATGGTGACTGCAGTCATGAAATTAAAAGACGCTTACTCCTTGGAAGGAAAGTTATGACCAACCTAGATAGCATATTCAAAAGCAGAGACATTACTTTGCCAACAAAGGTTCCTCTAGTCAAGGCTATGGTTTTTCCTGTGGTCATGTTTGGATGTGAGAGTTGGACTGTGAAGAAGGCTGAGCACCAAAGAATTGATGCTTTTGAACTGTGGTGTTGGAGAAGACTCTTGAGAGTCCCTTGGACTGCAAGTAGATCCAACCAGTCCATTCTGAAGGAGATCAGCCCTGGGATTTCTTTGGAAGGAATGATGCTAAAGCTGAAACTCCAGTACTTTGGCCACCTCATGCGAAGAGTTGACTCACTGGAAAAGACTCTGATGCTGGGAGGAATTGGGGGCAAGAGTAGAAGGGGATGACAGAGGATGAGATGGCTGGATGGCATCACTGACTTGATGGACCTGAATCTCAGTGAACTCCGGGAGTTGGTGATGGACAGGGAGGCCTGGCATGCTGTGATTCATGGGGTCGCAAAGAGTCGGACACGACTGAGCCACTGATCTGATCTGATCTTATATTGTAATCTCTAAAACATTGCTAGATAAAGCTTTCCAAAACTTGCCTCATGTTATACTTTGCTGCTCAAGAACTTAATACAGTTTTCATGGCTTACAGTATCAAATCAGAATTTTTATTTTAAAAAAGAGGTTTGTTCAGGGTTTGTTCATTATTACATTTAGGTAGTTCACTGATAGCTGTGTTGAATGGCTTTTGGGCACAGTTTATGATGTATTGAATATTAACTTTATAGTTAGTCCTGGTTTAGGAAAGAAAAAATTGAACTGATAAATTGGAAATTTTGGAATGAGTAGAAAACCCAACATAGTTAGAAAAATATCAATGAAAGTTAGGAAGCAAAAGCAGTTCACGTATCAAAAGTCTCAGTAACAGGTAAGGATTTGGGAGATTCTGCCACTCTTTTCTCTACATTCTGTCAGTCTATTCATTTAAAAGATGACTCGTTTTATTTACTGTGTGTAAGACATTGTGGCATTAATGTTTTTCTATTTCACATGCATTTTCTCACTGAATATTTACAGTGGCTTTGTGAGTTGGGACCAGTAGTAAGATCTCCATTTTGTCTGTTAGAAAGGGGTATTCAAGGGAGACTGAGCTTGTCTAGGGTCATGCGTATGATCAGTAGTTGAATCTGAAGTAATATGCTTGTCTCCCAAAATGCTACTCTCAAAAAATTTCACTTCCCTGGTTCTGTAAAGGCAAATGTTATGGGTATCATAGGCATTTGTGGTGTTTGTCATCCTATTTCTTGACTTATAATATCCAGCACAGTGACATAGAGGCCTCTGATCAAATCACTGACTTATAATTGGCCATTGACTGTGACTTTAATTGACTTTTCAGCACTTAATCCTAGAAAAACATTAGTATTTTGTGGAAATACTTGTCTTTTATTGAGAGAGGGCTAATTTTTCGTCCCTTCCCAAATATTTATTTTTCCCTCTGTACTTGATCTTTTAAATATTTTAGGAAATGGAAACGGTGGGGGAGCAATGTCCATCTGAGAATTGGATTGTAAATTAAACTGGATATTTGTGCAAAACGAGGTCATAAAGTTAAAGCACAATTTTGCAGGCAGCTTAGACTTAATCGTGCATATTGGATAATGGATTTGGGATTTCTTCATCAGGTATGCTGTGTGCAGTGAACTGAATCTCTGCTGAGTGGCCTGACTATAGACAGATTATGAAGTTTTATTCCAGAAGAAACTTGAAAATTTCTCAGTAAAATGCCTCCTTATCTTTGGAGGAGACATTTAATGCTGTGACATTCTGTTGACTATTTCCTAGTGTTAATGTTTTGAAGCTAAACTTGGTCTTTGGATGTATATGTGATTCCCACTGAACTTTGAAGCATTTTGTAGCATTTTCTGACACTCAGAGTGATATTTCCTCGGGTGTTTTGAAGATAGGGAAAAATTGGTCTTTAAATAATGAATCTGAGAAAGATACAATCTATTCTAAATGCATATGTGCATATTAACTGTGCTGTTAGTAGGAAATGTAGGGGAAGAGGGAAGAAATGAAGTAAATACAACAAATAAACCAGAAATTCCAGTGTACAAATTGGAGTGGACTTAAAGAAGATGATAATCCCTAGTCATTGCTTATGGAGAGAAAAAAGTGCTAATTCATAATATTTTAGCGACTCAAAATGTGTAATTATCTTTAACATTTTATTTGAATTTTCAACAACAACAAAAATGAGAATATCTAACATTGATTCAGCTCTTACATGTGCCAGGCCTCATGCTGAACATTTCATATAGATTATCTCATTAGGTTTTCCCAACAACCCCATGTGTTTGAATTCCGTTATAGCATTTTAATGTGTTTTTAAAATCATATACAGAAATTTTTTTCATGTTTACTATTTGAGATAATTTATAAAAATACTAAATCACGAAGAAAAGAAATTCAAAGAATGAAAGAACTGAATATGGAGTATTGATATCAAGAGATTCCTAACTAAATACTTGGAATATTAATAAATTAGGAAATGTGTTTATTATTTTTCACAGTTTTTTTCCTTATGGGTGGAATATATCTTAGAGCAATATCTGAATTTCTAAAAGGCTAATTTCTCTTCAAAAAAAGCATTTTGTATATCTTTATTAACAACAGAGTAGATAATGACCAATTCAACCTAGTAACTGTGCCCTGATTTTTCAATTAAAAACGGAGCACTGTTCATTCATTCATGTGTGCATGCATACATACATCCTTTCAGTTCAGAACTAATTGAGCACTTTACGTGCTTAGTGGGACAGTGGTGAATTTTATTCTGCTTTCAAGGTACCCAAATGACTGGCATTTGGATAGAATTTTTTCTTTGGATAATTAGATCTCTGCTGATTTTGTACAGATAATGTCAAATGATTGGTTCTAAATTTATAGTCCTTTGTGCACATTTACTTGAATGAGATTCAAGTATCTAAATATGGAGAACAATCACTTGCCTATTTTATAGCTTAGAGCAATGGAGACACAGAAATCCTTAGATGGTGGAGAGATAATAGATATTCTTTGGTCATTGCTTCATCAGCAGCATTCTGCCTGGGAGCTAGCTGTGCCAGCCATACTTTCATTTTAGATGCAGTTTTGAAAGAAATTCCCTTTCTATGACTGTCATTTCCGTTTGAAATGGTTTATTGTATTCTTTAGAATCTAGGTTACTTTTTATAACATTGAGTCTCTGGGGAATTGGGCAGAACAAAATGCTCCCTGACATAAAAGTGCCAGCTTTAGCTGACTTTACAGAGCTCATCCTAGATGAGTTGAGAACTTTTAATGCCAGCTCTTTGGACACCTGAAGTACATAATACCTGCCAGGTACAGGTAAAAAGTCCACCCAAGGGCTTTGTGTCCCTAAAGTCAGATTCCAGAGACAGAAAGTAGGGTCATTCACAAACCCCACTTTGGAAATTCAGCACAAATGTATATAGTTATCTTTTTTAACAGTTTGTTCAAATCTAAATTCAAATGAGGCCCATAAAAATGTAATCATTTCAGTCTTATAATTAATTTTTAATCTATCATTCATTGCTTCTTCTTTTTTCTTATAATCTTTAGGTTAAAAAAAATGAGTGCCATTTTCCTTTAGAGTTTTCCACAATCTGAAGGATTTCTGATTTCATTATTATAATATCTTTTAACATAATCTTATCTTTTATCTTTTTTCTATTTCCCATAGTTGTTTAAATTAGACCTAGAGACTTAGAGTCACTTTATAGTTTTTATTTGTTTGTTTGTTTTGTCAAAAAAACTTCATAATGAGAATCATCTTTGCATCAGAAAATGTATAACATGTGGTTGACTCTCTTTTTGTAATAGCAGCCTAAATTCAATATATTATTAATACTTGTGCGATGGTTGTTTTCTTATTCTATCATTCTATCTTAATTTATTAGATGGTATATTTCTATAGAAAAACAATCCCTTTATATCTATATCTAGTTGGACACAGCTGAGCGACCTTGAGAATAGAAAAAACAGTGGAAAAGAATAATTAGAGACTACAGTCTTGGCAACTGAGGTGCTCATTGTTACAGGATGGGTCACTTTTAACGCCTTTTCAGTGGCTAGATCTCAAAAATATATGTTCTTTTTAAATTGTAAGATAAAATACAGCATGATTTCCTAAAGAATTGCTTATTACCTCGTTGTTCTTTCTGTCAGTGTTTCTAAGAGCTTATAAATGAAAATTGGGATAGAAATAATACATTCATAGGATTATTATAAATATTAAGAAATAATTTAAAGCATTCATAATGTTTGATATATGGTAAGGTTTCCATAAACAGACTATTATTATCATTCAGCATTATTATCATCATCAATATTCTAGTAAAAATATACCTATCTTCCTACCACCTTTATGCCCTGAGAGAAATCACGTGTCTTCAGAAACTCTACGTATCTGTGCTTAGGATGTGTCTTAATCCTTGGGCTGCTATGACAGAATACTGTAGACTGCATGGTTAATAAACAATAGACATTTATTTTTCATGGTCCTAGGAACTGGAAGTCCAAGTTGAAGATGCCGGCAGAATCAGTGTTTTGTGAGAGCCCACTTCCTGTTTCATAGACAGCCATCTTCTTGCTTTTTCCTCACATGGTGGAA
Source organism: Bison bison bison (assembly GCF_000754665.1). Taxonomy (NCBI): domain Eukaryota; kingdom Metazoa; phylum Chordata; class Mammalia; order Artiodactyla; family Bovidae; genus Bison; species Bison bison. The sequence goes on along the minus strand of NW_011494935.1, from coordinate 4,814,238 downwards.
GGGATGAGGGAACTCTCTGGAGTTCCTTACAAGGTCACTAATCCATTCATAAGACCTTCACCTTCATGACCTAATCATCTCTCAAAGAACCCATCTCCCAGTATCATCACATTAGGGATTAAGTTTCAATACATAAATTTGTGGGGGACAAAATTATTCAGTCTAGTGCAAGATGCAATGTGGTGCTCTTAAGGTATTTTATTTTAATTTAGCTGCTTAAAATAAAGAAACAAATTTGAAGTTTATAGAACTTTATCAGTTTTCTTATGCAGAGGTCCTAAAACTATACAGTATATTACCAATAGTGAGGGACTGGAAAAACAACATAGGTCAGGCAAAATACCAAATATTTCAAAAATTATCTTCTTGAGATTTGAAGATAAATTTTTTTCTAGTATGTCTAACTTGTGAAGCCTTAATAGTTTGGATTAAGTCTGCTCAGATGGGCTAAGATGAGTTAGGTTTTGTTTTTTTTTTTCCACCTTCCAATGCAAAAAAAAAAGATAACCAGACCACACATAATGGTGTCCTAGATTCTCATTATTAAAACACAAAAATAAAAAGTTGTCTCCCACCAATTTCCCAGAAGGAAAAATTGCTTTCCATGTAATTTTGTATTCTGGTCAAGGCTTTTGGATACAAAGAAACAGCTCATTTAAGCTAGGTGTCGTAAAGGACATGATTGGTCTACCTTTGTATCCATGACCACAGACTTCAACTATATCATTAATACTGCTGAATAATATACCTGCCTGTTCTATTCATTATCCCTTTCTCCTTCTTACCTCCTCCACTTCTTGTTACATTCCTAAGACCTCCTTCACCATTACCACTCTCAGCTAATGACCTTGTTTCCCACCTCACTATGAAAGCTGAATCATCATAGGAGAACTTAGAATACACCCGCTACACCTACACACCTTCCAGCATTCACACCCACACATACGCTTTCCCACTGCTGTTGTCATGCTTCCGTCTAAATATAATTCCTTCATCTTGCCCACTCAAGGAGATGACTCCAGCAATGTGTTCTTTCCTACCTCATCCATTTTTAATTCTCTGCTGATTATTCTCACCAATATTATAAACAGGCCATTGTTTTTTTCTTCCAACTTAAAAAAAAAAAAAAAACAACTGTCTTAAATGAACCCTGCTAGCTACCCTGCACCCAAGGGCAGGGGTAGTGGCCAAGAGGAGCTACCCTGCATCAGAGGTAAGGAGCAGCAGCTTTGCTTTGCTAGAGCAGCTGTGAAGAGAGACCCCACGTCCAAAGTAAGGGAAACCCAAGCCAGACTGAAGGCACTGAGAGAGGGCATCAGAGGGCAGACAGACTGAAACCACAGTCACAGACAACTAGCCAGTCTGATCACATGGACCACAGCCTTGTCTAACTCAGTGAAACTAAGCCATGCCATGTGGGGCCACCCAGAACGGGCGGGTCATGGTGGAGAGGTCTGACAGAATATGGTCCACTAGAGAAGGGAATGGCAAACCACTTCAGTATTCTTGCCTTGAGAACCCCATGAACAGTATGAAAAGGAAAAAAGATAGGACACTGAAACATGAACTCCCCAGGTCAGTAGGTGCCCAATATGCTACTGGAGATCAATGGAGAAATAACTCCAGAAAAAATGAAGGGAAGGAGCCAAAGCAAAAACAGTACCCAGTTGTGAATGGAACTAGTGATGGAAGCAGGGTTCAATGCTGTAAAGAGCAATATTGCATAGGAACCTGGAATGTTAGGTCCATGAATTAAGGCAAATTGGAAGTGGTCAAATAGGAGATGACAAGAGTGAACATCGAAATTCTAGAAATCAGTGAACTAAGATGGACTGGAATGGGTGAATTTAACTCAGATGACCATTATATCTACTGCTGTGGGCAGGAATCTCCTAGAAGAAATGGAGTAGCCATCATAGTCAACAAAAGAGTCCAAAATGCAGTATTTGGATGCAATCACAAAAATGACAGAATGATCTCTGTTCGTTTCCAAGGCAAACCATTTAATATCAGAGTAATCCAAGTCTATGCCCTGACCAGTAATGCTGAAGAAGCTGAAGTTAAACAGTTCTGTGAAGACCTACAAGACCTTCTAGAACTAACACCCAAAAAAGATGTCCTTTTCATTATAGGGGACTGGAATGCAAAAGTAGGAAGTCAAGAAACACCTGGAGTAACAGGCAAATTTGGCCTTGGAGTACAGAATGAAACAGGACAAAGGCTAATAGAGTTCTGCCAAGAGAACTCACTGGTCATAGCAAACACCCTCTTCCAAAAACACAAGAGAAGACTCTACACATGGACATCACCAGATGGTCAACACCAAAATCAGATTGGTTATATTCTTTGCAGCCAAAGATGGAGAATCTCTATACAGTCAGCAAAAACAGGACCAGGAGCTGACTGTGGCTTGGATCATGAACTCCTTATTGCCAAATTCAGGCTGAAATTGAAGAAAATGGAGAAAACCACTAGACCATTCAGGTATGACCTAAATCAAATCTCTTATGACTATTCAGTGGAAGTGAATAATAGATTAAAGGGACTAGATCTGATAGACAGAGTTCCTGATGAACTATGGATGGAGGTTCATGACATTGTACAGGAGACAGGAATCAAGACCATCCCCAAGAAAAATAAATGACAAAAAGCAAGATGGCAGTCTAAGGAGCCTTACAAATAGCTGTGAAAATAAGGGAAGCAAAAAGCAAAGGAGAAAAGGAAAGATATATCCATTTGAATGCACAGTTCCAATATAGCAAGGAGAGATAAGAAAGCC
>NW_011494935.1:4806502-4811359 GCF_000754665.1 Bison bison bison | reverse complement strand
AATAGATTAAAGGGACTAGATCTGATAGACAGAGTTCCTGATGAACTATGGATGGAGGTTCATGACATTGTACAGGAGACAGGAATCAAGACCATCCCCAAGAAAAATAAATGCAAAAAAGCAAGATGGCAGTCTAAGGAGCCTTACAAATAGCTGTGAAAATAAGGGAAGCAAAAAGCAAAGGAGAAAAGGAAAGATATATCCATTTGAATGCACAGTTCCAAATAATAGCAAGGAGAGATAAGAAAGCCTTCCTCAATGATCAATGCAAGAAATAGAGGAAAACAATAGAATGGGAAAGACTAGAGATCTCTTCAAGAAAACTAGAGATACCAAGGGAACATTTCATGCAAAGATGAGCTCAATAAAGAACAGAAATGGTAGGGACCTAACAGAAGCAGAAGATATTAAGAAGAGGTGGCAAGAATACAGAAAAGAACTGTACAAAAAATATCTTCATGACCCAGATAATCATGATGGTGTGATCACTTACACTCACATAGAGCCAGACATCCTGGAATGTGAACTCAAGTGGGCCTTAGGAAGCATCACTATGAACAAAGCTAGTGGAGGTGATGGAATTCCAGTTGAGCTATTTCAAGTCCTGAAAGATGACGCTATGAAAGTGCTGCACTCAATATGCCAGCAAATTTGGAAAACTCAACAGTGGCCACAGGACTGGAAAAGGTCAGTTTTCATTCCAATCCCAAAGAAAGGCAATGCCAAAGAATGCTCAAACTACCGCACAATTGTACTCTTCTCACACACTAGTAAAGTAATGCTCAAAATTCTCCAGGCCAGGCTTTGGCAATATGTGAACCGTGAACTTCCTTATGTTCAAGCTGGTTTTAGAAAAGGCAGAGGAACCAGAGATCAAATTTCCAACATCCGCTGGATCATCGAAAAAGCAAGAGAATTCCAGAAAAACATTTGCTTCTGCTTTATTGACTATGCACAGTTGACTGTGTGGATCACAATAAACTGTGGAAAATTCTGAAAGACATGGGAATACCAGACCATCTGACCTGCCTCTTGAGAAACCTGTATGCAGGTCAGGAAGCAACAGTTAGAACTGGACATGGAACAACAGACTGGTTCCAAATAGGAAAAGGAGTACATCAAGGCTGTATATTGTCACCCTGCTTATTTAACTTATATGCAGAGTACATCATGAGAAACGCTGGGCTGGAGGAAGCCAAGCTGGAATCAAGATTGCTGGGAGAAATATCAATAATCTCAGATATGCAGATGACACCACCCTTATGGCAGAAAGTGAAGAAGAACTAAAGAGCCTCTTGATGAAAGTGAAAGTAGAGAGTGAAAAAGTTGGCTTAAAGCTCAACATTCAGAAAACGAAGATCATGGCATCCAGTTCCATCACCTCATAGGAAATAGATGGGGAAATAGTGGAAACAGTGGCTGACTTTATTTTTCTGGACTGCAAATCACTGCAGATGGTGATTGTAGCCATGAAATTAAAAGACACTTACTCCTTGGAAGGAAAGTTGTGACCAACCTAGACAACGTATTAAAAAGCAGAGACATTACTTTGCCAACAAAGGTTTGTCTAGTCAAGGCTATGTTTTTTCCAGTGGTCATGTATGGATGTGAGAGTTGAACTATAAAGAAAATTGAGTGCCGAAGAATTGATGCTTTTGAACGGTGGTGTTGGAAAAGACTCTTGAGAGTCCCTTGGACTGCAAGGAGATCCAACCAGTTCATCCTAAAGGAGATTAGTCCTGGGTGTTCATTGGAAGGACTGATGTTGAATCTGAGACTCCAGTACTTTGGCCACCTGATTTGAAGAGCTGACTCATTTGAAAAGACCCTGATGCTGGGAGGGTCTGGGGGCAGGAGGAGAAGAGGATGATAGAGGATAAGATGGTTGGATGGATGACCAAATCGATGGACATGGGTTTGGTTGAACTCCAGGAATTGGTGATGGACAGGGAGGCCTGGCATCTTGAGGTTCATGGGGTCGCAAAGAGTCAGACCCAACTGAGTGACTGAACTGAACTGCCATGCCCCATCTTTTTTTCCCTTTTGTAGCAAACTTAGTCACTTATTCTCTCAGCTTATTGTAAAACTGTTCCAGTCTACCTTTCCCTTCTACTATGCCGTCCAGACTGCATTTGTCATCCGTGACAATGACCTTCACACTGCTAACTCAAATGGACAGTCTTTGGTCCTCATCTCATGCGATCACTCGACACAAGCAGGATCGCTTGACACTATTGATTATTTCCTTCCCCTCTGTATATTTTTCTCCTTTGATTTCAGTTGCTATATTCTCTCTAGCTTTCCTTCTTATCTCACTTTTAATTTTTTTCTCAGTCTCCTTTGCAATTCCTTTCTCTTCAGCCTGAATTGTTAATATGAGAGCACACCAGGACTGTTGTTGGATTTCTTTCCAATCTGTATGCACTTTTTAGACTATCTCGTAAGGTTTCATGGCTGTAAATGTCATTAATATGCTGAGTGCATCCAAATATTTCTCTCCAACCCAGACTTCTCTCCCAAACATCAGGGTGTGTGTGTACAATTGCAGATCCAAAGCTGAACTCCTTCCCTCTAAAATCTGTAACGAATGCAGCCTTTCCCAACTCATTTAATACCAACTCTACCCTTCTATTTGCTTGAGTATAATTGTCTACTTTTTTCTTTCCTCTCATGAATGAAATCATGTTATCTGAAACTTCAAAATATTTCTAATTCCATAATTTCTCACCACCTCTTTTGTATCCCCTGTGCTGTAAGGTACCATTATCTCTTACTTCGATTACTATACAGGAGTCTTCTGGGAGCTTCCCTGGTGACTCAGTGGTAAAGAATCTGCCTGCCAATGCAGGAGACATAGGTTCTATCCCTGGTCTGGGAAGATCCCACATGCTCTTCCATAGAGAGGGTCATGGCTAAGTCTTTCATCACTGTTGAATCTTTGCTCATTTGTCAGCTTTCCAATAAAATCTAAACTGACCACCCTATTTAAAATTGCAATCCTAGTACCGTTTCAAGATTCCACACACTTCTCACTTTACTCTATTTACTCTATTTGTCCCTAACACATATAAATCATGTTATTTTCTGATGTTCATCTGTTTGTTATGCCTACTATTCATTGTCAGTCCCCTGACCCTACCCCACCCCACCCCTAACTGGAGTGTATTCTCAGTGAGGGCAGGTTTTTTAAAAAAATCTTTATTTATTAATCAATGTGCCATAAATCCTGAGAGCCATTCCCGACCATAGTAAGCATTCAATAAGTATTTATTGTTTGAGAACACAATAAGCAATCTCAGAGATATCCCCATAAATGATGTCTAAGCCTGTCTCAGAAAATCCAGGATCTCAAGGATATCCAGGATTCTTTGGAAACTGGGGACCTACACTAGGCTTTAGGAACCAGAGTACCTCTGACCATGCCTCTGTCTGATTTTCTCAGGAGTTGCATGTACCTTTTCTCATTATATCTATGCTTCATTGTTCTGTCTGTATATTGACTTCCTCTGTTTTCTTATAGTTATGATCTCTTTGTTTCTCTTCTCCCTTCCCTTTCCAAATCATGCCTTTTTCTTATTCTACTGGAGAATATACTGACTTAGTCTCTCAGTATTTGGATTTCAGTTTCTTAGAAAAGGAATATGTTTGATCCAACCAAGACATCTAACCAAGTATGATTAGCCATGGCTGAGATACAGGGGGCTTCCCTGGTGGCTCAGTGGTAAAGAATCCACCTGCAGTACAGGAGACGCAGGAGATGTGGGTACCATCCCTGGGTCGGGGGAGATCCCCTAGGGAAGAAAGTGTCAACCCTCTCCAGTATTCTTGCTGGGAAATCCCACAGACAGAAAGCCTGATGGGCTACAGTGCATAGGGTCAAAAAGAGTTGGACACAACTGAGTGACTAAGCATGAGAGCAAGAGATATGGATACCATCCAGGTTTCAGCCCAGGGTATAGAGAAAAGCAGTTCCCACTGAGGTTGACTTTGGATGGATGATGAGAGTTGCATGTTAAAATGCTCACTGTGGTTTCCCTGAAGGAGCTGGATCACAGCAGGGCGAGGGTGGAACTGGAAGCCACCTGGGTTTGTTGGTGTAATGTAAGTAAGAGATGAAGGGTGGGTTGTTGTTGTTTAGTCACTAAGCCATGTCCAACACTTTGAGACCCCATGGACTGTAGCCTGCCAGGCTCCTCTGTCCATGGGATTTCCCAGGCCAGAACACTGGAGTAGGTTGCCATTTCCTTCTCAAGGGGACCTTCCTGACCCAGGGACTGAACCCATGCCCCTGCATTGCAGGTGTGTTCTTTACCACTGAGCCACTGGGGTATCACATTTGGTAGATAGAAAACCCTAAATGTATCCATTACAATTATCATTTTTAATATAGTGTATCTCTATCACTAAAGTTGTGAAGATAGATGGAAAACAGATTTAGATCAAGTAGGGTCTCTTAGGTCACATTGCCACTTTAAAAAAATTATTCTGAGTTTCTTTATTATAACAGATCATAAAATATGGTATCCAGTTAGCCTACTTAGTGATCTATTTGCTTAAATTTGAGTAGGTTTGCAAATTTTAAAAATGTGGAAGGACATCCATCTTCCTTTGTCTTCACCTGATTCTACTATGTGTATGTGTTTGGCTCTAAACTCTGGTTTTAAATTTCGTTTACTTCATCCTTGCTTTGTTACATCCATCCTTTGTTTGTTGTTGTTAAAACTGTATTATATCATGCTGCTGCTAAGTCGCTTCAGTCGTGTCCAACTCTGTGCGACCCCATGACGGCAGCCCATCAGGCTCCGCCGTCCCTGGGATTCTCCAGGCAAGAACACTGGAGTGGGTTGCCATTTCCTT
>NW_011494935.1:4802095-4806245 GCF_000754665.1 Bison bison bison | reverse complement strand
TGCTGGAAGGGATTGGGGGCAAGAGGAGAAGGGGACAACAGAGGATGAGATGGCTGGATGGCATCACTGACTCGATGGATGTGAGTCTGAGTGAACTCCGGGACTTGGTGATGGACAGGGAGGCCTGGCGTGCTGGGATTCATGGGGTCGCAAAGAGTCGGATACAACTGAGCGACTGATCTGATCTGATCTGATGTGGTTTGAGTCTAATACTTTTTTAAAAGTCAGTTATTAATCTGATAGATTTTAAACTTCATCCTTACTAAAGATGCTTTTGGTTTATTTGTGGGAGTATTTTTTAACACATGCTGATGTTGAAACCATTGTTATCTTTCTAGATGTTAATCAACAGGGTTTACTTATTCATTCAAAAACCTTAATTTAGCACCTACTATGTACCAAGTCATATTCAAGGTGTCTTATATGCCACAGTGAACAAAATAGACACACTTTTACACTCCTTCCCTATAGGAATGTATGTTACAGTGTAGAGACAGACAGTGGAATAGGCAAATTGAGAAGCTCATTTATGAATGATCATTTATAAAGAAAATTAAACAAAGTAAAAATGTAGACAGCTACTATTGTGGAGAAAAACTGTAACTGCTCAGGCAATGGCACCCCACTCCAGTACTCTTGCCTGGCAAATCCCATGGATGGAGGAGCCTGGTGGGCTGCTGTCTCTGGGGTCACACAGAGTTGGACATGACTGAAGCGACTTAGCAGCAGCAGCAGGTCAGCATAAGACAAGGAGACCAGGCTTATGAGGAGGTCACTGATGCTGAAATCTGAATAAGGAATACAAACATCCATGTGAAGGCAAATGCTAAGAGTTTGAGACAGAAGAGAGTTTCTGGTGCTCAAAGAGCAAAGAGAAGACAAATATAGTTTGTCTAAAAGAGCAAAGGAAAAGTAATAGAAGATGACTTCAGAGAAGTAAGCAGGGCCAGAGTCCATCATGTAAGGAGGTTTGTGTGTTTTATTGGTAAGATAAAATGAGAAGCCATTGGAAGATTTTGAGCAGAGTAACGTGGTCAGGGTTAATCTTTTAAAGCTCACTGACTACCCTTGATTGTAGCAGGAGAAATGGGAGCTAGGAAACCAATTAGGCAGCTCTAACAGTTTTGTAGGCATGAGATGATATGGTCATGGCTTATATTAGTAGTGAGAAATAGAATTACGTAAGTATATTTTGAAGGTAGAGTCCAGAGAACACTTAGTAGTTTTATTTTGGACATATGGAAGTGAAGAGACAAATTTGCAGATAGAGATGCCTTAAGTCAGAGGAAAGATCAATTGTCTCAGATATTGACACCAAGATTATAGAGTCCCGTAACCCCTAGGGTACCCCTGATACCGCCAAATAAACCAAAAACACTCTTAGAAAGTATGAACTTTGTGTGTTCTTATATCTAATTACATATAAAGATATATATATATCCTAGGACATTCTTGAATTTTTAAGGAATTTTTCAGACTTTGGGGCAGAATTTCTCTCCCTGCCTGGAAGTGTGCTCCATGCATCAGAATCAGCTGGTACATTTATTAATGTGCCCTCACAGTTAGCCTCTCAGTAGGAAGGACCCAAGAATGGGCATATTTAATAGATGCTGGAGGTGATGTGTTGGTTTACTAAATTTGAGGACACTCCTGAGGTGAATTACTCTTTAAGTCCTAGAGCTATTGTGTTAAGTACCAATTTGCTGTGTTGATAATATTAGTCTTTTATGTTTCCCCGCTCATCATAAAAACCACCTGTATTGTAAAACCATAGTACTGTAAAGATAATATGGTTTGGATAAAACTGCCCCTTGAATTTGAAAACCATTTGAGTTCTTCTCCAGTATGAAAATTGCCCTATTATCTGCAATTGTACATCCTTGGGGACTAAGTACGTTTTAGTCATTTGGGTTTTTTTTCTTTGTTTTGCTTTATTAAATTTTTGTGGAGAGTTTGCTCCTGTGATGCATACTGAAGAATATCCAAATTCTGTGCAGAAGAATTATAATTAAAACTGGGTTTGGACTACTAGGTTTAGTGTAAGCTGCCTTGTACATGGGCCTCCTTGATAGCTCAGTTGGTAAAGATCCACCTGCAAGGCGGGAGACCCTGGTTTGATTCTTGGGTTGGGAAGATCCGCTGGAGAAGGGATAGGCTACCCACTCCAGTATTGTTGGGCTTCCCTTGTGGCTCAGCTGGTAAAGAATCTGCCTGCAGTACAGGAGACTAGGGAGACCTGGGTTAGATCCCTGGGTTGGGAAGATCCCCTGGAGAAGGGAAAGGCTACCCACTCCAGTATTCTGGCCTGGAGAATTCCATGGACAAGTCCGTGGGGTCGCAGAGTCAGACACAACTGAGCAACTTTCACTTTCACCTTGTACATTGTATTTTGTACATTATTTTTTATATATTCAAGCAACTTGCATTGGACAAGCTAGATAATAAATGTTCAAAATGCAAATGCTAGCACTGCAATTTAGGAGGCTGGCAACCACTTGCACAAACCACCTAAATACCCCCACCATCTTGAAAATTATGTTTATTTTTATATTAATTGGCTTGAAATCACTTAGTTACCATTAACTTAAGACAAGCACAAAGCTTTTCTGTCTGTTAATAATGAATGGTGGAGAGAAGAGATTACCACATTTCTAACCAAAGTGGCCTTACCCAATTTGTAAAGCAATGCAATGGCACCTATGACCATCAGATTACTCCACAAGTATGGAAATGCACTTCTGTGATATTTAAGATTGAAACACTTAGGTGCAGGTAACAAATGTATCCAGAATATACATGTTTTGTGTATTCTTTGGTTTTTTTTTTGTCCTGCACAAAGTCACTATTTCTGGTGATGGTTCTTGATTTTGAATTCTTTCAGATATGGGAATATGATTTGCACTTTAGCATTATCATCAAAACTTGCATGTTACTTAATTTGCTTGACTCCTAAAGCTTTTGAAAATCTTGACACTTGTTTGACTACCAAATATTTTGACTCCAGTACTGGTAGTATGGGACAAATAACCATTAAGTCCATTTCCTATCTTTGCTGCTCCGTTCAGACACTCCAAGAGAAAGAATAATACTCTATCATGTATTAAGGATTGTGCCTATTATTTACTTAAAATAGACAGTAAGTGATTTACCCACTTCTATATCCCTCAGAGTGAGTATTTAGTAGTTTTTGCATAGTAAATGAACAATCATTTCTAACTTGAATTGACCACAGAAGTTACATTTGAAAACTTTTTAATTTTACATATTTTAATTTTCATATAAAATATAAAAATATAAATTTTTATTTTTTTAATTGATGATAGTTGATTTACAGTGCTATATTAGTTTTAGGTGTTGCTGCTGCTAAGCCACTTCAGTCGTGTCCGACCGTGTGCGACCCCATAGACGGCAGCCCACCAGGCTCCCCTGTGCCTGGGATTCTCCAGGCAAGAACATTGGAGTGGGTTGCCATTTCCTTCTCCAATGCATGAAAGTGAAAAGTGAAAGTGACGTTGCTCAGTCGTGTCTGACTCTTAGGGACCCCATGGACTGGAGCCCACCAGGCTCCTCCGTCCATGGGATTTTCCAGGCAAGAGTACTGGAGTGGAGTGCCATTGCCTTCTCCAATGTATTATATCATAGTGCCTTGTTATTTTGGAGAAACTTGAAGTTGACAATATAAGGAATGAGAACTAAAATAGTATGTCATTAAATTCATAACAGAAGTTTCTTTGAGTAAAATATTTTTGTAATATAAATGAAACACTTTTTGAAAGTTTTCCAACTGTGTAAAGCATGAACTTAGAGGACCTATTCCTTTGTACTATGAATACTAAACAATCTTCTATATGGTCTTGTACCTATTACAAAATAGTAAGTGACAAGTGTCCCATCTAAATAAAGAAACATCAGGATGTGTTCCTATCTGTGCATTTGTGTATGTTTGATGTGCAAGGAGATCCAACCAGTCCATTCTGAAGGAGATCAGCCCTGGGATTTCTTTGGAAGGAATGATGCTAAAGCTGAAACTCTAGTACTTTAGCCACCTCATGCGGAGAGTTGACTCATTGGAAAAGACTCTGATGCTGGAAGGGATTGGGGGCAAGAGGAGAAGGGGACAACAGAGGATGAGATGGCTGGATGGCATCAC
>NW_011494935.1:4798945-4801805 GCF_000754665.1 Bison bison bison | reverse complement strand
GTGTGCGACCCCATAGACGGCAGCCCACCAGGCTCCCCTGTGCCTGGGATTCTCCAGGCAAGAACATTGGAGTGGGTTGCCATTTCCTTCTCCAATGCATGAAAGTGAAAAATGAAAGTGAATTCGCTCAGTCGTGTCTGACTCCTAGCGACCCCATGGACTGCAGCCTACCAGGCTCCTCTGTCCATGGGATTTTCCAGGCAAGAGTACTGGAGTGGGGTGCCATCGCCTTCTCCGTGTAGAACATAGTAATTTAGTATGCTTATAGATTATACTCAATTTAGAATTATTATAAAATACTGGCTGTATTCCCTGTGCTGTACAAAATATTCTTGTATCTTATTTATTTTATACCTAGTATTAACAGTTTGTACCTCTTAATTCTTTTCCCATATCTTGCCCATCCCCCCATCCTCCTCTCCACTGTGTACCACCAGTGTGTTCTCTGTATCTATGAGTCTGTTTCCGTTGTATTATACTTATTTGTTTATTTTATTTTTTTATATTCCACGTGTAAGTGATAGCATGCAATAGTTGTCTTTTATGTGACTCCATCACTAAGCATTACCATGCAGGTCCATCCATGTTGTTGTTCAGTTGCTAAGTTGTGTCTAATTCTTTCTGACACCATGGACTGCAGCATGCCAGGTTCCTCGGTTCTCCACTGTCTCCTGGAGTTTGCTCAAATTCTTGTCCATTGAGTCGGTGATGCTATTTAACCATCTCATCCTCTACCACCCATCCTCCTTTGCCTTGAATCTTTTCCCTAGCATCAGGGTCTTCTCTAATGAATTAGCTCTTTGCATCAAGTACCCAATGTATTGGAGCTTCAACTTCACTGACAGTCCTTTCAATGAGTATTCAGGGTTGACTTACTTCAGAATTGACTGGTTTGATCTCCTTGCAGTCTGAGGGACTCTCAGAAGTCTTCTTCAGCAGCACAGTTTGAAAGCATCAATTCTTCAGTGCTCAGCCTTCTTTATGTTCCAACTCTCACATCCATACATGACTAATGGAAAATACATAGCTTTGACTATACAGGCTTTTGTCAGCCAAATGATATCCCTGCTTTTTAATACATGGTCTAGGTTTGTCATAGCTTTCCTTCCAGGGTGCAAGCATCTTTTAATTTTCATGGCTGCCGTCACCATCTTCAGTGATTTTGAAGCCCAAGAAAATAAAATCTGTCACTGTTTTCACTTTTCCCCATTCTATTTGCCATGAAGTGATGGGACTGGATGCCATGATCTTAGTTTTTGGAATGGTGAGCCACATTTTCACTCTCCACTCTCCTCTTTCACCCTCATCAAGAGGCTCTTTAGTTCCTCTTCACTTTCTCCCATTAGAGTGGTATCATCTGCCACTTCAGTGGTATATCTGAAGTTGTTGATATTTCTCCTGTAAAGCTCTTACATATTGTTACAATAGCAAAGTTTAATTCTTTCTTGTGGCTGAGTAATATTCCCCTGTAAATGTTTACCACATCTTCTTTATACATTTATCTGTTGATGGACACATGTTGCTTCCATATCTTGGCAATTGTAAATAATGCTGCTGTAAATATTGAGGGTGCATCTATCTTTCTGAATTAGAGTAAAAACTTTACCTTAACTGTGAATATCAATAATCAGAGTAATAATGGCCAGTAATCATTAAGCCAGTATGCTAATTGCTTTGCAATCATTTTCTCTAGTTCTCAGAACAAAATGAAAAATATAAGTGGCATTCTTCACTTTTCTTAGAGAAGCTAGGCTTTGAAAGAAGGCAGTATCTGAATGAAAACCCATTTGTTTGTCCTACTGGACCATGTGCATTTCCAAGATAACAGGTTTATTTTACTTATTTCTGAATAATAAATTACCCTAAAGCTTAGCAGTTTAAAACAGCAGGCAATTATTATCCAAGAATTCCTCAGAGTCAGGAATCACAAGTGGCTGAGCTGGGTGATTCTGGCTCAGGGTTTCTCATGAGACTGTGGTCAGATTGTTCAACATTATGGTGTTGTCTCAGGACTCAGCTGGCAAGGACCTGCTTATAAGCTCACTCCCAGAGCTGTGACAGGTTCCTCACGGTGTTCCTGTTGGACTAAGGGCCTCGGTTTCTCTGGTTGTTGGCTGGAGGCTTCCCTCAGTTCCTTACCACATGAGTTGCTCCACGGGATAGCTGATGACATGATGGAGCAAGGAAACTGAAGAAGTGAAGGAAACAGAGATGGACAGAGAAAAGACAGCAAGAGTACTTCCAAGACAGAGCCTCGATGTCTTATAAGCCAATCCTGTCACTTCTGCTATGCTCTCTATTCTGAAAGTGCATCACTAAATCTAGCCCACACTCCATGAGAAGAGAACTAAAGCTCCACCATTTGTGGGTAAGAATATCAAAGAGTCAGTGGCTATAACTTTAAAATTACCACAGCATGCTTATTCTCTCTTGAAAAAAAAAAAGAACTATATGAACAGAAGGATGTTAGACTTGGCTTGGCTGAATTTGGGTCATATCAGATAGTTATTTAGTTTTCAGTACCTTCCACATGTCATGCATTTCATCTTCGGGGTGAACATTTAAAAATTCTATTTAAAAAACAGTCCTTTTCTCAAACCCAGAATATAATCAATAGTTTAGAAAAGAGAAGATTTGCATAAATATCGGTCAAGGCTTTAGGCATTACTTGAGCTGTTTTCCTATATGGCAAGATGGAAATGTTTTATTCCATTTTAGAAGCCCCACATGTTAGTTCTTCAGCCCGCACTAATGAAGGCACTTTCAGGTTCTTGTTTATGTGAGTTATTTTACATAGACATTTAGAGGCCAATGAGGTCAGAAGTTCACTTTATTCACACACACACACACACACACACAC
>NW_011494935.1:4794812-4798845 GCF_000754665.1 Bison bison bison | reverse complement strand
AGTAAAAACTTTACCTTAACTGTGAATATCAATAATCAGAGTAATAATGGCCAGTAATCATTAAGCCAGTATGCTAATTGCTTTGCAATCATTTTCTCTAGTTCTCAGAACAAAATGAAAAATATAAGTGGCATTCTTCACTTTTCTTAGAGAAGCTAGGCTTTGAAAGAAGGCAGTATCTGAATGAAAACCCATTTGTTTGTCCTACTGGACCATGTGCATTTCCAAGATAACAGGTTTATTTTACTTATTTCTGAATAATAAATTACCCTAAAGCTTAGCAGTTTAAAACAGCAGGCAATTATTATCCAAGAATTCCTCAGAGTCAGGAATCACAAGTGGCTGAGCTGGGTGATTCTGGCTCAGGGTTTCTCATGAGACTGTGGTCAGATTGTTCAACATTATGGTGTTGTCTCAGGACTCAGCTGGCAAGGACCTGCTTATAAGCTCACTCCCAGAGCTGTGACAGGTTCCTCACGGTGTTCCTGTTGGACTAAGGGCCTCGGTTTCTCTGGTTGTTGGCTGGAGGCTTCCCTCAGTTCCTTACCACATGAGTTGCTCCACGGGATAGCTGATGACATGATGGAGCAAGGAAACTGAAGAAGTGAAGGAAACAGAGATGGACAGAGAAAAGACAGCAAGAGTACTTCCAAGACAGAGCCTCGATGTCTTATAAGCCAATCCTGTCACTTCTGCTATGCTCTCTATTCTGAAAGTGCATCACTAAATCTAGCCCACACTCCATGAGAAGAGAACTAAAGCTCCACCATTTGTGGGTAAGAATATCAAAGAGTCAGTGGCTATAACTTTAAAATTACCACAGCATGCTTATTCTCTCTTGAAAAAAAAAAAGAACTATATGAACAGAAGGATGTTAGACTTGGCTTGGCTGAATTTGGGTCATATCAGATAGTTATTTAGTTTTCAGTACCTTCCACATGTCATGCATTTCATCTTCGGGGTGAACATTTAAAAATTCTATTTAAAAAACAGTCCTTTTCTCAAACCCAGAATATAATCAATAGTTTAGAAAAGAGAAGATTTGCATAAATATCGGTCAAGGCTTTAGGCATTACTTGAGCTGTTTTCCTATATGGCAAGATGGAAATGTTTTATTCCATTTTAGAAGCCCCACATGTTAGTTCTTCAGCCCGCACTAATGAAGGCACTTTCAGGTTCTTGTTTATGTGAGTTATTTTACATAGACATTTAGAGGCCAATGAGGTCAGAAGTTCACTTTATTCACACACACACACACACACACACACACCTTCCATTGTATTCACGTGCATGTTTCTTTTTTTAATTTAAAAATTTTTATTGGAGTATAGTTGCTTTACAATGTTGCGTTAGTTTCTACTGCATAACCACGTGAATCAGCTATGTGTATCCATATACCTTCTTGAGCCTCCCTCCCACCCATGCCACCCTTCTAGATCATCACAGAGCTCGGAGCTGAGCTCCCTGTGCTGTACAACCTCTCCTTCCCCCATGAGTTCACAAGTTCATTCTCTTAAGCCTGCACCTTTATTCCTGCCCTGCAAATAGGTTCATCAGCATCATTTTTTTAGAATCCATATCTATGCACTAATATACGATATTTGTTTTTCTCTTCATTTTTTAAAAAATACTCAGATTTCACTTTGCCAAAGAAGAGGCTAATGATTTACATTTAATGGCTTCAAATTATATGTGTATGTGTGTGTGTATATATTTATATATGTAAATATATAAACTTAGTCTAAGAAATAAAAATGACCTTTCAATGTTCCTAGCTATTCAAAAGTAAATTATTTTTATTTGTAATATAGAGAAAAATATGATTGCTAGTTTTGGGTATTTAATAACTTAGTAAATTGAATTATTTGTGGTTTTCCTCAAATAACATAATTTCAGATTAGCATTACTATAGCATGCTCAGTCTCTAAGTCACGTCCTACTCTTTGTGACCCCATGAACTGCAGCCCGCAGACTCCTCTGTCCATGGGATGTTCCAGGCAAGGATACTGGAGTAGGTTGTCATTTCCTTCTCCAGGGAATCTTCCCTACCCAGGGATCAAACTTGTGTCTCTTATGTCTCCTGCATTGGCAGGCAGATTCTCTACCACTGTGCCACCTAGGAAGCCAATTTCAGATTAGAAATACTCTAAAGCAGTGATTCTCAGTGTGTGGTCTAGAGTGTGGGGAGTACTGAGACCCCTTCAGAGTGTCCTTGAGGTCAGAGCTCCATTTGTAATACCAAGACTTTATTTGCCTTCTTCACTTTCATTCTTTCAAAATGTACAGTCGTGTTTTCCAGAGGCCACATTATCACAGCCACTGAAGGCAAAAGCAAACATGAGAATCCAGCTAATTTCTGTTAAGCCAATCATTAAAGAGATCTACAAAAATATGAAACAATGCCAGTCTTCTCAATAATACTTTCTTCTTTGTAAATATTGTAATTACTCATAATAATATTATTTATATTGACATGTAATGGAATCATTACTATTACTTTAAATGAATTGATGAATTTTTAGATGTCTCAGTGTCATTTTATAACATGATAAGTATCATGGTACGACCCCACAAACAAAAGCTCTGGAGACAGAAATGGCAACCCACTCCAGTGTTCTTGCCTGGAGAATCCCAGGGACGGGGGAGCCTGGTGGGCTGCCGTCTATGGGGTCGCACAGAGTCGGACACGACTGAAGCAACTTAGCAGCAGCAGCAGCAGTCATTTTTCAGGGTACAAAGGGATTCTGAGGTCAGAAATTTGAGGATGGCTGTTTTAGAAAAACAGCTTTATTTTTCAGCTATAGAATCTAAGTTCCAAAGAGAATATGATGTGCCCAAAATTCTACAGCTCATATGTAGCAGCACTGGAACGGAAATCCAGGTAGATCTCCTGATTTGGGTTATGCCATATGGCTCAGCCTATAATATTCATAAAACCAGTAGGAGATGCTATGAAGTAATGCCCAAAGATGAATATGAATGTTAACCTGGAAATACAGGTACAGATTCTATTCTATAAAGAAAAATGTTTGCTCTTCTGTTTTCTCCAGGACCTAGTGTTTTCCATTAGCTGTTGCTATTTAACAAGCTACCCCCCAAAACCTAGTGAACTAAAACAAGTACTGTTTATGATTGCTCAGGGGGCTGCAGGTCATCTGGGAGGCTCTGCTGCTCTGAGCCAGGCTTAGCCTGCATGTGTGGTCCTCACGTGCTGACTGCTGTGATGGGGTGAGTGGGTCACGTGTCGTTCATCCTCCATGGGTTATCCAAGTGCTATTCCCATGGAGACAGCAGGATTCCAACAGAGCCAGGGGAAACTGCCAAGCCTCCAGTAGCCCAAGCTCAGAACTAGCTCACCATTGCCCCTTTGATTAAAGCAAGTGGCAAGGGCAGCTCAGACTCAAGATGTAGGGAGATACTTCACTCACTTTTTTTTTTTTCTTTTTTTTTTTAAATTTTATTTTATTTTTAAACTTTACATAATTGTATTAGTTTTGCCAAATATCAAAATGAATCCATCACAGGTATACATGTGCTCCCCATCCTGAACCCTCCTCCTTCCTCCCTCCCCATACCATCCCTCTGGGTCGTCCCAGTGCACTAGCCCCAAGCATCCAGTATCGTGCATTGAACCTGGACTGGCATCTCGTTTCATACATGATATTTTACATGTTTCAATGCCATTCTCCCAAATTTTCCCACCCTCTCCCTCTCCCACAGAGTCCATAAGACTGTTCCATACATCAGTGTCTCTTTTGCTGTCTCGTACACAGGGTTATTGTTATCATCTTTCTAAATTCCATATATATGCATTAGTATACTGTATTGGTGTTTTTCCTTCTGGCTTACTTCACTCTGTATAATAGGCTCCAGTTTCATCCACCTCATTAGAACTGATTCAAATGAATTCTTTTTAATGGCTGAGTAATACTCCATTGTGTATATGTACCACAACTTGCTTATCCATTCATCTGCTGATGGACATCTAGGTTGCTTCCATGTCCTGGCTATTATAAACAGTGCTGCGATGAAC
>NW_011494935.1:4755710-4794637 GCF_000754665.1 Bison bison bison | reverse complement strand
TGTATGTCTTCTTTGGAGAAATGTCTATTTAGTTCTTTGGCCCATTTTTTGATTGGGTCATTTATTTTTCTGGAGTTGAGCTGTAGGAGTTGCTTGTATATTTTTGAGATTAGTTGTTTGTCCGTTGCTTCATTTGCTATTATTTTCTCCCATTCTGAAGGCTGTCTTTTCACCTTGCTGATAGTTTCCTTTGATGTGCAGAAGCTTTTAAGGTTAATTAGGTCCCATTTTTGAAAGGAGCTGCAGTGTTATGGTGCAAAGGAGCATGGACACAGTGAGAGGAGTAATTACAGTTGGATTTCCATAATATTTCAAAATAATTTAAAAATAATGACATCGAATAATGTTATGAGGTGGTAAATATAGTAATAGGAATTGGACTCAAGTCTACAGAGGATTTAGTTCAAATCTCATTTCTGACGTTTGAGCACTTACCCTCTTTAAATTGTAGCGCCTTCTGTAAAATGGGGATAGTAACAGTTTCTACCTCAAAGGGCTTAAATGAGATGATGCTTGTGAAACACTTGGCTTCACACAGGAAATGCTTTTAAAATGTCATCCAGTAGTGATTTTTAAAATACCGTGCATTCATTCAGCTCCAAGGATTCTTCCTGACCCTCCCCCAGACGAAATAGCAATGCCATGTTGATGGGTGTATGCCTGCAGAACAGCTTGTGTGCCAGTCAGCCCCAGAGGCCTCCTTCCTGCTCTTCACATAAGCCCTCTCACTCAACACAATTCTATTTCATCTCAGCAAATGTACTAAATATCTGGTATTTGCCACCTTTCTGCTCCAAGCCATCATTACAAATTTGAGAAATGTGTGTTCTCTGTTTAAATAAGAACCCACAGTTGAGTATGGGAGGTGGATTCCTTAATAGATAACATTTAAATTATACAGAGTTCTAACAGAAGAGATTATGCGGGCACAGAAGGAGTTCCATATATGGAGTTTGAGAGCAGTACTTTTTTGGGTTTTTTTGGTTTGTTTTTTAGTCAGAACACATGCTAATAATTCGTATCACAGCTCAGCCACTCTTTTAGACCAAAAATTCTTCTGCAAGCCCATCCTGACATCCTTAAATGTGCACATCCTCAGCTGACCTTCCATCACAAAGAAGGTACATGGAAGAACGGATTAAGATGGAGAAGCTCTGCCAACTTCCAGCATCAGTAAGCAAGGCCTGCACTTCCTCTGCCACCCCTGTTTAGAAAGCAGATGGGCTGGTGTAACAGTTGATGGCATTTTATTGTACAGCTGTGCATATCTACTAAGCCATTCAATTGGCCTTGTTAAATTTAAACATCTTCCATTATCACTCTTGAGTTAACAAACACTTTGGTGTGACCATATCCCTTTTTCACCAGGGACCATTATTCCATTTGAGCAAGAGGTACTGGCTGCTTCTGGAAACTATTGTGGCAAATTGGTTTCCAAAATCTGTCAGCCCAGAGAAAGTCATTACCAGAGGGCCATGGCCATTCTAAGAATAATTTTCTTCAGCAAAGAATGATGGTATATATTAAAAGTCAGCAACGTCAGGAAGTTTCTTTCAACATAGGGTCTTTGCTTGAACTTGGTACTCCCTTTTATGAACTAGTACAAGGAGCACTGAATATTCATTGGAAGGACTGATGCTGTAGCTCCAATACTTTGGCCACCTGATGCTAAGAACTGACTCATTGGGAAAAGACCCTGATGCTGGGAAGATTGAAGGCACAAGGGGACAACAGAGGATGAGATGCTTGGATGGCAACACTGACTCAATGGACATGAGTTTGAGCAAGCTCAGGGAGATGGTGAAGGACAGGGAGGCCTGACGTGCTGCAAACCATGAAGTCACAAAGAATCGGACACCACTAAGTGATTGAACAACGACCAGGAACACTGCCTTTTTTAATGATTTTGAGGCTGGTACATGGGAGTGATATGTCCCAAAACATAAACAGTGTGCAGGTTTGCAATTCTTTCATCTTGCAGTTAAGTAAATGGCTTCTGTTCATCACTACTCTCTCAAAGGGAGCAGGGATCTGGTGGGCCACAGCTAATGGATAGCATGTGTGTGTGCTAAGTCACTTCGGTTGTGTCTGACTCTTTGTGATCCCAAGAACTGTAGCCCACAAGGCTCCTCTGTCCATGGGATTCTCTTGGCAAGAATACTGGAGTGGGTTACCATTTCCTTCTCCAGGTGATGTTCCTGATCCAGGGATCGAACCTGTGTCTCTTACCTCTCCTGCATTGGCAAGTGGATTGTTTACCACTAGCAACCCACTCCAGTGTTCTTGCCTGGAGAATCCCAGGGACGGGGGAGCCTGGTGGGCTGCCGTCTTTGGGGTTGCACAGAGTCAGACACGACTGAAGTGACTTAGCAGCAGTAGCAGCAGCAGCAGCAGCAACACCTGGGAAGCCATGTCACATGTCAAACAGTTTGATTCAGAATTTTTGTACACATGCCACCCTTAGTAAAATATGTATTAAGTAGGAGAAATGCTAGAGAGAAATTATCAGTCATGGTTCTTCAGCCTCCAGGTTAGTCTACTGACGAAGACCAACACATCCACAGATCCTCTATTGCAAAACTGGTGATGAAGAATATGAATAAGGATTCTAGCACAGTGCCATGGAAAACCTCAGGGGAACAAAGAAAAAAAATCCCCACTGAGGGAAGATGAGACCATGTCTTGAGAAATATGGAAGTTGAAATGGGCCCTGAAAGTATGCAGAAATGTGATGTGAAAGATAAAGCTATTGCAAGTAACTTCATAATTTGAACCAAGGCTAGGCAGTCAAAGTGTTACTAATGACTGTGGGCAGAAGACCGGCTTCAAAAGAGGTAGAAATATAACAAATGAGGCTACCATAAACAGTTCTGAATGCCTGACTAAGAATTTGCATTTAATTCTGAACCTGCTGGGAAGGCCATCAAGAAATTCTCCATATATTTTTGTTTGCCTTTTAAGGCATAGAAGAAGCATCATCAACTTCTTTGTAAACAAAGAAATGATAGCAGCATGTTCAGTGTAGATTAGAGGAAGGGGCAACACCTAAAAGGTTGTTGACTAGTCCATTGAGGAATAAAAATAAAAGATGCAAAGATCTAATGCAAGAGTAGAATAGCGTTAAATATTCAAATAAAACTTGAATGAATACAATTTTGCAGAAAACCTTTAGATGTAGCCCCATCTTCCTTTCTCTTCTATTATTTCATTATTGGTGAACATAGGTCATAGATTATTAAAGAAAACCAGACCTTGAAAAGTGGTGGCATCAGAAATATCACCTCTTGTCCCTTATAAGAGAGGAAGAACTGGGAAAAGATACTTTAATTTTGGAGCTTATAAAAACTTAATGCAGAAGCAACTTTGTTCTCTGGGTCAGGATAGATACCAGATATGCCTTTCCTGACTCCCATGGCAAAGTAAATGAATTTTTCTCCATAAAAACTCATACTCAGTTGCTATCCAAAGGATGGTCCATGAACAAACAGCATCATTTCTACCTAGGATTTGTTAGAACTACAGAATCTTAGGCTCTACCTACTTAATCAGTGTTTGCATTTTAGCAAGATTTCCAAGTGACTTCTGTGCATACTAAATTTGAGAAGCACCAGCTTGTTTGTTTGTTTGTTTGTTTGTTTGTTTTTCTTAGCTAAAGGTTCTCTTTTCTGTATTGCTTCAGGATTTAGGGCTCATGCATGTGGAAAAATCAGGGTTGGGAGATGGAGAGGAATCCTAGTAACCATAACCCAGTCAAGTTCTCCTTTCAAGACAGAACCATTTTAAAGAGTTTAAGGCAGTGTCTGACACAGAAGGCTTTGTAAACCACAGCTACTGTTATGATTGTTGTGGCTGTTTTTGCCTATTATTATTTTCAATTGCTTTCTCATGTCTGAAATATTATTTTAATTACTTTAACTTTCCAATCACAGGGAAGCTTAAGAAACACTTCATGGAGCTAAACTGGCAGAAAGACCTACCACTTCACCCTGCTCCATACAGAGACAGTAAATACTGAGTTTTGCATTGAAATCCAATAAAGAAATGATCTTTAAAGTACAATATCTGACATTTTGCTTGATTATGATCGATTTCCTATTCTCTTACATCATACAATTTGAATTTGAAAATGGGATTAACAAAAAACTCAGTTATCTCTGATGTGGGACAAATTTTGGGTCATGACTTGATGATGTCCTCACTAAGGTGCCACTAGGTAATCAAGTCTGACCCATCCTAGGCCAATTATTTGAGGCTGCTCGAGGTCTAGAAACAATTTGACAGCAGAACATTTGTGTCTGGCAGTCCATCTTAAAGAGCAGAGTGAAGAATAAGGTGCAATTAAGGAGTCAGAGCAATCACTCAGAGTGTCTTGGAAACACTTTCATTGCTGAATTTGAAGAGCTGTGGCTGACAAGTGAGTTTCTCTCTCTCTCCCTCTTGAAAGATCCCTGTAACTTCAATTGACTGTACTCAATTGCACCTTTGCACTTATGTACAGGCCTCTGCATGGAGTAGAGTCCATTCTGATTATGGACTGATAGCCTTCTAATCTGGTCACTGAGTTAGTCGTGAGAAGAATGTTTGCATTCTTGTTCTCATCCTAAATGGCAGTACAGTTGACCCTTGAACAACACAGATGTTAGGGGCCCACCCATCAACACAGTTGAAAATCCCCCTCTAATTTATAGTCGGCTCTCCGTATCCACAGTTCTGCATCCTCAGTTCCACATCCATGGATTCAGCCAACCATGGATCATGTAGTATTATAGTATTTCCTATTGAAAAACAATCCATCTACAAATGGACCTATTCAGTCCAAACCGTGTTGTTTAAAGGTCAGCTGTACTATGTAGCTGTTGCTGTGTTGAATCAGTGGAGACAGAATACAGATAACTACCTAAGAACATTTAACAGTCCAATTGGCAAAGTTAAAGTAAGTATCAGGAGAATAATAAATTGCTTTAATTTTCCACTGGGAAAAAAATGGCACCATTGATAATTCAGTTAATTCTTCTAAATATTCTCATCAGCCTCCACTGTTTAATATCTTGGTACAGGTTCATATTTTTGGCATATTAATATCCTTATAAAATATAATATTTACTTAGTAGATAACAAAATGAATATATAAACTATAACTAAAATAAGGAAAAAGCTTATTTAAGTGCCATGTTACATAGTTAGATATGTAAGAGTTGTGAGAACCTGTTCAGCTATTTCATAAATGTTTTTAAAATGGTGTATTTTCCTCCTTAGATCTCATTTAGTTAGTACATACATTTACCAATATCTATCATTCATGTCTACATAGATTTACAGATTAACATATTTGTCCTTCCTGATCAGGGTTTAGTAACATTTCATGCAGTTTTAATTCCTCCTAGATAAATTTCAATAAATTTGTATTTTGGTTTATCTGTAGGCCATCTGAATTGATGTGTGTTTTGTTTTAATGATAATTCGATTTAATCACTCAGTTTCTAGAATCCCATGAATAAAATATAAAAGATGAATTTAACTTGCAAGACACTAATGAGGAGCATCAGTGCATCTCTTGCTTCTGATATCCTTTAAAAGATATCTAATTATTTTTTACTCATTATCATTATGAAAGCTGTAAAGTCAGGTCTTACGTATTTGCATATGTTTTCTTTTATTTTTTAATCACATTGAGAGACTGCTAAATATTCCTTCAGAGAAAATTCAAAGAAAGGAAGAAAACTAGGTCTGCTTTCAGCTAATCCTATACAGTATGTTGAGCTGGCTTTTGAACTTGACCACCCTGGCACTGTTATGGATTGTCGTTCTTTCATCTACAAAAATCAATGATGCAGGAGTTTAGATTTGCTTTCCATTTACAATATTCTATACTTGGTTAACCCAAAATGAAGGCAAGAAGGTTGGGTTTTTAAGCCAGCAGTAGCCAAGGAGTATCTACAATATACTGCTCCATTGTGTCAGATGCCATAATCTCAGATATCAAAATAACCTTCAAATGTTTTGACTATCACTTTGGACAGTCCTATAAATGTCACTGAGCAGCTAAGTTTTCTCACTGTGAAAATGCTTATATGTTTTTATGAAATAGCAAAGTGGCATGTAACCAAATACACGTTTTCATTTATTTTAAATAATTCTTGTTTAAAAAGAAAGTATTAAATTTTGAGCACTATCTACTAGGTACTTTTCTAAAGTGTTTTACAAGGAACAGTTTATTGTTCGTGCTTAACAACTCTGTGACATAGATATTACTATTATTATCTCAATTTTCGTGTGAGAAAATTGAGGATCAAGAGAGGTTAGGTAACTTCAGTTCAGTTCAGTTCAGTCACTTAGTCGTGTCTGACTCTTAGCGACCCCATGGACTGCAGCATGCCAGGCTTTTCTGTCCATCACCAACTCCCAGAGCTAGCTCAAACTCCTGTCCATTGAGTCAGTGATGCCATCCAACCATCTCATCCTCTGTCATTCCCTTCTCTTCCTGCCTTCCGTCTTGCCCAGCATCAGGGTCTTTTCCAATGAGTCAATTCTTTGCATCAGGAGGGCAAAGTATTGGAGTTTCAGCTTCAGCATCAGTCCTTCCAATGAATATTCAGGATTGATTTCCTTTAGGGTGGACTGGTTGGCTCTCCTTTCAGTCCAAGGGACTCTCAAGAGTCTTCTCCAACACCACAGTTCAAAAGCATCAATTCTTCGGCGCTCAGCTTTTTTATGGTTCAACTCTCACATCCATACATGACTACTGGAAAAACCATAGCCTTGACTAGATGGACCTTTGTCGACGAAGTAATGTCTATGCTTTTTAATATGCTGTCTAGTTTGATCATAGCTCTTTTCCCAAGGAGTAAGCGTCTTTTAATTTCATGGGGGCAGTCACCATCTGCAGTGATTTTGGAGCCCAAGAAAATAAAGTCTCTCACTGTTTCCCCATCTGTTTGCTGTGAAGTGATGGGACTGGATGCCATGATCTTAGTTCTTTGAATGTTGAGTTTTAAGCCAGCTTTTTCACTCTCCTCTTTCACTTTCAAGAGGCTGTTTAGTTCTTCTTTGCTTTCTGCCATAAGGGTGGTGCCATCTGCATATCTGAGGTTATTGATATTTCTCCTGGCAATCTTGATTGCATCTTGCCTGACATGAAGATTGCATCTTTATCCAGCCTGGCGTTTTGGATGATGCACTCTGCATATAAATTCAATAAACAGAGTGACAACATACAGCCTTGACATACTTCTTTCCCAATTTGGAACCAGTTTGTTGTTGCATGTCCAACTGTTGCTTCTTGACCTGCCTGCAGATTTCTCTAGCTGATAAGGTGGTAACTTGCCCAACTAATATATAAGGAGAAATGTATAATGAAGGATTTTTCTATTATACTCAAGGGCTATGTTATCATCAGGTGACTTTTATTGAATTCACTCAGAAGATATTTATTTAAGGCCAGGTACTCTATGTGCCAGGTACTCTGCTAGAATCAAGAGACAGTTATGTCTCATCACAATGCCAATCATCTGGATAGACAACCATTGTTCAAATCCATATATATGTAAATAATTGTTCAGTAATTGCTGCCAAGTGCCTGTTCTCTGCAAGGTATTGTCTAGCAAGCACTATGTAAAATATCTGGCATTTTGACAAAAACCTATATTTTATTATAATGTTTCTACCTATTAAAAAACCATTAGGCTTCTCTTCTTCAACTGTATTGAAATAACATTGATACTCCATGCCTCTCTGCAAAAAGTTTCTGTTACAAGATTTGTAGTGATGAACAAAAAAAGATAAATACTGAAATTTTACTTTAAAAATTTATTTTAAATCAAGGTTTTGGATGAAGAAAGGAGACTAGAGGACCAGAAACACACTCTTTACTAGTTTAGATTGAGTCCTCTATTGCAGTGGTCCCCAACCTTTTTGGGAACAGAGCCCAGTTTTTGGAAGTCAGTTATTCCGTGGACCAGGGGCAGAGGAGATGATTTGGGGATGATTCAAGCACGGTACATTTATTGTGCACTTTATTTCTATCATTGTTACATTGCGATGTATGGAAAAATACAAATCGTCATAATGTGTGAATCATATCATCAGGCATTAGATTCTCAAAAGGAGCACGCAACCTAGATCCCTCCTATGCACAGTTCATAGTAGGGTTTGTACTCCTAGGAGAGCCTCCACTGATCTGACAGGAGGCGGAGCTTAGGCAATAATGCTTGAGATGGGGAGAGGCTGTAAATACAGATGAAGTTTAGCAGGCTCACTGGCCGCTCACCTCCTGCTGTGCAGCCCACTTCTTAACAGGCCACAGAGTTGGGGACACTGCTGTACTGGAAATACTGAGTTGACTTTTCTCTTGTCCTATTCTTTTGAAGATGGCTGCATTCTAGAAAACTATTGCCTTCTTGTTTCATAAATGCTTTTTTCATGTGTATACACAGATTCAGTTTTATAATACATTTCTAGCTATCTGGCTTGAAATTAGGAGTAAGTTGACCTTCTTTTGTTATTTTAAGTTGTTTTATGGAAGGTGGGAATGTCATCGACTCTAAACAGTTTTATAACTGAGAAATGTATTTCGATAACCAATGAGAAATGGGATTAAATTTGAGTCAAAGTCCTGGACTGTGAGTGTTCCCATAGCCACCTTAGGAAAATTTTGCCATTTAGAAAAAGAGTAGTTATCCTTTGGGACAGACAGCTGAGTTCTTAGATTTAGGTGGAGAATATTAATGGAGTAGATTATTAAGGAGTGAGCTCTTTTCTGAGAATCTGCTTGCTATGCCATTTACTTAAAACCTAGGCTTTCCTTTAAAATCATGAAAAACTTACTTTTAAATCATGCTTTTAAGTGAAAAAAAGACATTCTCTAACAAAATAAAGGACTCTATATGTAATCATGCTGATAAAAATGTTGGTGATGTATAATCTATTTAAACTCCACAATTTTTATTACAGTTTGTGATGTTTGCAAATAAATGTGCTTCCATGCATGCTTAGTCGCTTCAGTCGTGTCTGACTCTTTGTGACCCTATGGATTATAGCCTGCCAGGCTCCTCTGCCCATGGGAGTGGGTTGCCATGCCCTCCTCCAGGGGATCTTCCCAACCCAAGGATCGAACCTTCATCTCCTCTATTACAGGTGGATTTTTTTTACCACTGAGCCTCTGGGGAAGCCCTGGCAAGTAAATAACCCTTTTAAAATCATTAGCTATTGTCCAAAAACCTATCATTATGGAATCACAAGTTCAAGTTCTCAGTAACTGTTCCAGGAAAACTACATTTCTATTATCACACAAAGATTACTGCTCTTTTGAATAAAGAGAACTTCATATTTCTAGAGAAGTTAAGACATTGCCTGACATTGTTATGATTTACACAGATTCTCAAATAGAGGGTACTGTAATTCTTTGAAAAATAATTTGCTTCCACTTTTTCAGAGATTTGACTTTCTCTCTGGCAAAATGTGGTTAATTAGAAATCTCAAGAACTAAGAACTAGAGGATTGGCATTCTAGTCCTCAGTGTTACACTAACTAGTCACATGTCAAAAGGCAAAGAACTTAAACTTAAAACAAGTCTTTGTTTTCTAAGTCTTTTAAGTCTTAAAAAAGTCTTTGTTTTGTTGCTTTTGAAATTGGGGGAAGCAATATATGTTCTCCAAGCTTCCCTTTTGGCTCAGCTGGTAAAGAATCTGCCTGCAATACGGGAGATCTGGGTGTGATCCCTGGGTTGAGAAGATCCCCTGGGGAAGGAAAAGGCTACCCACTCCAGTATTCTGGCCTGGAGAATTCCATGGATGTGCAGTCCATGGGGTCACAAAGAGTTGGACACAACTGAGTGACTGTCACTTACTTATAGCTCCTGCTAAGTCGCTTCAGTTGTATCCGACTGTGTGTGACCCCAGAGATGGCAACCCACCAGGCTCTCCTGTCCCTGGGATTCTCCAGGCAAGAATACTGGAGTGGCTTGCCATTTTCTTCTCCAATGCATGAAAGTGAAAAGCAAAAGTGAAGTTGCTCAGGTTGTCTACTTGAAAGTTATACAGTCGTGTCCGACTCCTAGCGACCCCATGGACTGCAGTCTACCAGGCTCCTCCTTCCATGGGATTTTCCAGGCAAGAGTACTGGAGTGGGGTGCCATTGCCTTCTCCACTTATAGCTCCTAGACTTGTAAAAATTCAGCTATCTGGATACAGATGTTCTTTGAAGAGATCAATGTGATAAACAAATATACTGTGTGCTTTGAGGGGGGATTTATGGGGGCTGGATGAGTTTGTATAATATTGGTATTTGCTGGATTTCACTGCATGCTTCCCTCTACATCATTGTTTACAATATAAAATGTGTCTATTCATTGCAGTTATGTTTATGCTTACTAATTAGTTATTAGTTAGCTTCCCTTGTGGTTCAGCTGATAAAGAATTCGCCTGCAATGAGGGAGACCTGGGTGTGATCCCTGAGTTGGGAAGATCCCCTGGAGAAGGGAAAGGCTGCCCACTTCAGTAATTTGGCCTGGAGAATTCCATGGACTATATAGTCCATTGTGTCACAGAGTCAGACACAACTGAGAGACTTTCACTTTCATTAATTAGTAAATGTGTGTTTGCCCCACTCTGTCCCATGTATTGAAAGGATCATTATCCTTTTATTATTTTATAAGTAAAATGTTTTTATTATACAGCAAGTCTGCACTGACAAACATAGTAGGTGTCCAGTAAGTAATTGTTGGATGAATGTAACCAAATCCCTTAAATGTGCTGTACCTTTGCAGTGTACACTATTCATTTGTACTTACGCTCTTAAAACTTCTGGAATTAATGTTGATATAAATTTTTAGGGAGTTCTTTGGAATTTAGATATGCTACACAGTCAAATTTAGAGATCACGTCTGTGAATATTAAAAAAGTTAGTGGCTCACTTCTTCATAATCACTCCTTTTCCGACTTGAAATCCAGATATTTTGTATTGGCAGGAGAGGGTTCAGTACTATTCAATGCTGACTGATAAATGATTTTCCTCTTCTTTTCTTCTCTTAGAGTACCATCCAGGGCTAAGTGATAACATGATAATGTTTGAGAGAATGAGATTCGTAATCAGATAAACCTAGGTTCAAGTCCCAATGATACCACTTCCTAGTTACAAGACTTAATACAAGCTGTTAATTTCTCTAAGCCTATTTCTGTAATGTGGGCCTAATTATTCTTCCACAGTGGGATTATTGTGAGGATTAAAGGTGGTAATATACTTAAAGTGCTTGGTATGATACCTAGCACATAATAACCTTTAGCTGTAGCTATTATCCTTTACATAGTTCATCTTCTAAACAGTTCTTGTTTCTATTTTGTCTGTCTCCTGTGTATCTGTGTATGTGTTTCCTTTTACAGATGGATATACAACCGATGACATTGAGTTTTATTGGCGTGGGGATGATAACGCAGTGACAGGAGTAACCAAGATTGAGCTTCCACAATTCTCTATTGTAGATTACAAACTGATCACCAAGAAGGTTGTTTTTTCCACAGGTTTGTATCAGGGGAAATGGTTAAGAGAAAAGGGGCTTTATCATATTTTGCCAGAAGAGTTCATTTATATCAGGATTGGGTCCCAGGAAAGAATGGGGACTCTAGAAGACTTAGGTCTGTGAAAATGCTCAGTTCCCCAACAGGCCCATTTGGAACCCATCCAGTTATTTTCAAGAAGGTACCCACAGCAAAGCGAATGTGTCTCATATACTAGAGGAGGGAATAAGGGTTAGAGATGGCGTATGGAGAGAAATGACCCAGAAACAACCTGGGTCAGAGCTGTCCCCCTGGCATAATGCATCTCACAGAACTGATTATAATTCTTTGAAACACACTGAGGACAGCCAAGTCACAGTTTGCACAGGTCTGACCACAGTGAAGTTCTCTAAAGACAATAGGATAGGAGGATTTCACATTTTTCTCAGAGGGCAGGACTTTCCTTATGTAGCCTTACCTACTGTTCGAAGCTCAAAGATTTTCCAGATATTTAGAGTGTCTAGATGCCTTTACCATCTTACTCTTCCAGAACTGAGGTCAGGCTGGTTTTAGTCAGCAGTTTTCTCCATACTCATTAAAAGAAAATTAATAAGCCCCCAGGAATATACCTCTTTTATTTTTCTTATTGAAATGAATTCCTCAAGCACAGAAATAGGTAGTACTATAACTGTAGATCTTGAATTGTCCTTCTGCTAAGGACTCAGGCACTTCCTGTCCCTGAAAACTACTTCAACCAAGAATACAAAATAGCCTCCAGCTTTGCAAAGAGAACAACAGAAACTTTTCCTAGATTTGAGGTCCTCTGAACCCCTGAGACACTATGGAAATGAGTTTCTACTTAAAATATTTTTTCTTTAATATTAACGTACTTGCTTCAGCCCATGAGGGCTAGACAAGGCTTTCTTTCAATTAGTAAGAATATTCTCCCTTGCCCTACATGTACACACCCTGTTTATCAGTGTGACTTTTTTATGTTTTAAGACCATGTTCTGTTACGTGTCTTGTTTAAAATATAATTCCCTATATTCCCACCATCAAAGGACCCAGTTTCAAGAATCTGATCCTTTAGTTATATCCCCCACAAATATTCCTCAGGAAAAGTGACTCTCCATCCATATTTTGGTGGGTCAGGAATCCCTTTGTAACTTTGATGGACGCAATGAAATCAGATAAAATACTGCATCACAAAATTTCAGGGAGTTGCTACACCAACTGAAGCCTTGCCACTGATCCTCACCTTAACATGCATCCAGGGGCTTGTTGAAGAGATGTCTTATGCTACAGTCAGAGTGTGCATCGTTATTCTTATGTATAAAAATGTACAGGATGGACTTGCTGAGAAACAATTAAAAGGGGAACAAAGGGACTGTCTCAAAGTGTCTTATCATTACAATCGTAGAGAATGTAAACCTTTGATTCAGTGTAGGAGGCTGAGCAGGGAAGAGCTGGAATTCTTTTAATTACTGGTGAGGGTGGGATATAGTCAACACTGAGTAAGTCTTGCTAATTAAAAGCCCTGTTTGCTCAACTACTTTTGTATAAGGAAGTGCCCTTCACCAGAAGCTAAAATTGAATTTAGGGAAGATATAGAAACTGTTTATGTGTCTTTAAAGGAAACTATCCTATAAATACTGACTGATAATGATGATGTTTTAAAATTGTCTTTCTAGGTTCCTATCCCAGATTATCCCTCAGCTTTAAGCTTAAGAGAAACATTGGTTACTTTATCCTGCAGACATATATGCCATCTATCTTGATCACTATCCTTTCCTGGGTCTCCTTCTGGATTAATTACGATGCTTCTGCTGCAAGAGTGGCATTAGGTAGGCATGGGTCTGACTGCCTGCAGCGTGTGCCTGTGTGTGTGTTCATGCTCTGGTGTACTTTTTCCTTACCCTCAAGTTTGTGATGCGTGACGAGACCTGACTGCACACATTACAAGAATTTGGATATGAGACGTTGGATGATCTGATTCAGCGTTTAAATCAATTGAACACTAATTAAAACTCTTTCATGTCAAAATTAGTTAACTATATAACTGTCAGTAATGAAATTAGTCGCATCAGCTTGATATTTTTATTGAAGCATAGTTCATGTAATACTGCTTGGTAATTGTCCAGTTTTTATCTGTGTTTTCTTACCTGAAAAGACCTATCTTCCATCTTTTTTTTTTTTGAGTAAGAAACAAAGAAATGCAATGTGTAACAAATCAGTGAGCGGAAAGAATTCTAAAGGTTGATTAAGGCTTTGGAATAGCACAACAGGGGGCAGGAGACAACAAAGTGTAGGAACATTGGGGAATCATCCATGGCATCACTCATCTTATGCTCTGATGTTTTTCCATTATAATATCAGAGGAAGAGAATAAATTACAGTTCATGCACATTTTTATGTTGCTAACTCAAGATATAGTAAATTTATCACCTTTTACATGATCTTTATTAAGTCCTGACTAATCCTTATAAAATATAAAGTTGTCAACTGCTCCACCAGTAAATCTCAATTAAATCAGTATTTCCTTAGCAAAGTCATTTATTTATTCTTTCAACAACATTTTTTGTATACCTACTATGTGTCATACATACGAGGCACTGGAGATAAAACCAGTGCCCTTCTGGAAATTATGTTCTAACATAAAAAGGTAAAAAGTAAATTTATTTTGCATATAACATGCAAATTACATAATATAGTAAACATAAGAAGTAAGCAAAAGAAGGGGAGGGCATACTGGGGGACAGTTTAACATCATCGGGGTAAACTTCATTCAGTAATTGCCAATGGACAAAGACTTGAAGAAGATCGAGTCACATCAATGTCTAAATGAGTCTATTTCAGCGAGATGAAAAGGCCCCCAGGTAGAAACAGGCCAAAGAGGTGAGCAAGGTGACCAGTAGGTGGGTGCAGATTGAATTTCTGCGTACAGACGTCAGGCAGAGGGAACTAAAAGATGTTGAAGTGGTCCAGGAGCCATCATAACGTCTTTACTTTTATTCTGAGTGAAATTAGTCACTGAGCAAAGTGACATGATTTCACCTATAAAGGAATAACTTTGACCGCTGGATTGAGATTAGATTTTGGTGGTTCTAGGATGGAAGGAGAATTGATGACCTCTTAGACTGAATCAAGTCCCCTGTGATATAGTCTCCTAAAATACTGTAGAACACCCTTGGACACGAACGATAGTTATAATTTATATTTATTTGGTTTGTGATATCCTTTTTCTTCATAGTATTGAAGATACCTTGGGAGAAGGCCCATACCTAATTTTGCTCCAATTGTATCTGTAGTGTCTCACACGGTGAATGGTGTTCAGTAAATATTTGCTGGACACAGTAATGAATGGAACTTGCAAATATCCTGTTATTCCAAAATAAAAGTATCTTTTCATTTTTATGCCTATTATAGGAATAGTAAGTAAGTTATTTACTTTTTAAAGAAATGTTTAAAATGTCTTTTATGTGAGCAGTTTAATACTAGGTCAGAAACACCTTAACATAAGATTTAGATAAGTAGTGAAATCAGTATTGTCAGTTTTATAATACACATGTAATAGTCATGTCATACAAGATAAGCTCTAGATGAAATAATGAAAAGTGAAATTGGAAAATGTATCAGACTAACTAATACAGAAAAGATATGAGAACTATAAAACACCTAGATCTAAAATATAACCATGGTTTTCTGGCCATGCTCAGAATCAGATGCTCAAATTTATTTTTTCTGTGTCTATTTCATGAACATGTAGACAAACAAGACAAAAAGTATGATTGATCTTATTAGACAAAATTAAATCAGAAAACATATGTTCCTAAAAAAATAATAGAATTGAAAATTAACATTGGGCTGTGTCATTGGGTAGTGTGTTAAGGACACAGGTTTTGGAATTAGAGAGATCCCAGTCCAGATGTTGACTCTACAACTTCACATCTGTGTGATCTTGACTTCTGACTCCTATTTTCATATTACTGTTTTGCTACAAAGCTGGACCTTATCAAACCTCAGGACTTTGAACTCCCAGTGCTTTTATCCAGCATTTCTCTGTCCCTCCAGTTATAGCTTTGAGGGAAACTACTCCCCACTGTTGAAGATGCTCCCTCAGCTGGGCAAAAAATTATAACCTGAGCTAGTATGGCATTTCCCATAAGGCATCGTGTGATACTTCTGTAGTATTAATCTGTGCATTATGTGCCTACATTCCCAACCCCAAAACACAAAGGCTATAGACCTGCTTCCTGTTACTTTCCACCTCTAGTTTCCATATTTTTGCCATCATTTGTTCATAGCATCTATTCATTGATTTCAATATGCATTCATTGATTTCAGTACTATTACTATTATTTGGGGGCTTCCCAGATGGCGCTAGTGGTAAAGAATCCACGTGCCAATGCAGGAGATGAAAGAGACGCAGGTTCGATCCCTAGGTCAGGAAGATCCACTGGAGTAGGAACTGGCAACCCACTCCAGTGTTCTTGCCTGGAAAATTCCATGGCCAGAGGAGCCTGGTGGGCTAGAGTCCATGCAACTGCAGAGAGCTGGTCATGATTGAGCAACTAAACACACACACATACACACACACAATTATTTTATTTCCCCTTCATTACTTTCTTATTCTGAAAGACTCTAAGCTGGTATTCTATTTCCTGTCTTGTATGCTTCCCGTCTGTGCTCCACTCTGGTGCCAGAGCGATTGTCTAAACACAGTTTGTCCCTAATGCCTGTCTGGTTGAAGCTGGTCAGTGGCTCCATGTTGCCTTCAATTTTAAGTTCAAGCTCTGCATTAAGCTCTCTGTATGTGGCTTTCCATTATTTGGGCCTTACTTAATCTCCACTTTTCTCATCCTTCTTCCCATCATATCCTTTAATGTACCCACAATGAATTTCTTGAGATTCTTTTGATGGGCTGTGTACTTTCATCCCCACAAAGCACCTCCCTAAAAAAATTCTCTCCACTACCAGTGCCCTTAGATCTACTATCACTTTTGATCTCCAGGTTTTGGTTGCCTGGGTAACTCCCACTCATTCTCCAGGACTCAGCTCCAAAGGTGGGATTTCCTGATCGTTCCCCTGCCACATCATGAGCTAAATTATGATCCACTCTGTTTTCTCAACTCCTGTCTTACACACATGTCTGCATAGCATTTGATTCGCATCTCCAAGTCCCACACTAGATACATAACTATAACCATAAAGCTATGATTAAAGAAAATGTCCCCAATGATTAATGTTTAGTATAAATTAATGATTTATGCATATTTCCTAGGCTATCACAGGGCTGATATATAATAATTGCCCAGTGTATATCATGTGCTTCCCTCATAGCTCACCTGGTAAAGAATCCGCCTGCAATGCAGGAGACACTGGTTTGATTCCTGGGTCAGGAAGATCTGCTGGAGAAGGGATAGGCTACCCACTCCAGTATTCTTGGGCTTCCCTTGTGGCTCAGCTGGTAAAGAATCCACCTGCAATGCGGGAGACCTGGATTTGATTCCTGGGTTGGGAAGATCCCCTGGAGAAGAGAAAGGCTACCCACTCAGGTATTCTGGCCTTGAGAATTCCATGGACTATATAGTCCATGGGGTTGCAAAGAGTCAGACTTGACTGAGTGACTTTCACCCACTCACTCATATATTGTGTGGGATATGTGAAAAAGTCAAAGAGTATAGTTAACCTTTCTAGCTATGATGAAATCAGCAAGCAAATACAAACATTATTATTCTGTCTCATTTTTGCAGGAATTACAACTGTGCTAACAATGACCACTATCAATACCCACCTCCGGGAGACTCTCCCTAAGATCCCTTATGTGAAGGCCATTGACATGTACCTGATGGGGTGCTTTGTCTTTGTTTTCATGGCCCTTCTGGAATATGCTTTGGTCAACTACATCTTTTTTGGGAGGGGACCTCAACGCCAAAAGAAAGCAGCTGAAAAGGCTGCCAGTGCCAACAATGAGAAGATGCGCCTGGATGTCAACAAGGTAGGTTCAAAGGGCAAGCCCTCCTTGCTTCTTAAAGTCATAGAAGAATGCCTGCCATATAGGTTCATGGTCTTGTTAACAAATGAGAAAACTAAAGCCCAGGGAAGACATCATTTGTGATGGAGACATAATTAGGGCCCAAATTTATGACACATTTAGATGCCCTTTACCTTAACACTAGGGTGGCCCAAACTGCGGTCATCTGAGACCACTTTTGTGACTTTTTCCATTTATGAGCAGAATGTGTAATATTATTTACTTTATGTTTATCTAAATTAACTCATTTTATCTAAATTTATTTATAAAGGAAATTTCATATCAGTTATATCAGTATTACTTGCTGGAAGATAATCTTAAATGAAACTACACTATTAATTCTAGGTTATATTACATAGAGGCTATGGGCCTGAGCTCTGCATTCTCTTTGATTTAAAAGAGAAATAAGCAAGTACAGACTTGTGTTAAAGACTCACCAGCAACAAACTGGCACTTCGTTTGTGAAGTCATCAGATGGATAGAAAGAGAAGTGGAAGGGAAAAAAAGAATAACCTTCTAAGTGACAGATAATTAGTCAATGCCTTTCACATTACCACCTAAAATCCTTGAAGCATTTGCATACAAGAGGCCACCATGTT
Source organism: Bison bison bison (assembly GCF_000754665.1). NCBI lineage: Eukaryota > Metazoa > Chordata > Mammalia > Artiodactyla > Bovidae > Bison > Bison bison. Next base: position 4,776,515 of record NW_011494935.1, on the reverse strand, counting down.
GCTTAAGTCAAGTATAGTCAAAAAACAATTTCCATACAGTTTTAAATCCAACTATTTTTTAAAGCAATCGTTCTCAATCTGGGGTGCCCAATCAAATGACAAGGAAAGTATTAAAAATTACTGAAGCTTAGGTTTCTTCCCTGGAAATTCTGATTTGGTTGTCCTGGGGTATGCCTAAGCATCATAATTTTTAAAATTATCCTAATATTATTCTAATTTGCATTCAATATTTAGAATTTCCATTTTGAGCCTATTGATAGCAGTTCCAATAGATCTACCTGTCTATACTTCAAAAATACTTCACCTGGCTTCCTGCACTGGTAACTTTCTGCACTGAGCAGAATATTTATGCACATGCTTTCCCTGAGTCCAAATTTAGACCCTTCAAAATATATGAGAAAAACAAGATCTTATTTTAATATATCCCATAAATAGTGTTTATAAAGTAGTACGTAATGTGGATTTGATAAATAGCTCATAGTGATGGAACTAAGAAAATGGTAATACTTTTAAGCCATCTGGAATTGTTAACCATCCAATAATTATTTAATTGACATTTTAATATTTCTAGCTTCAATTTAATTCCAAGGATAGCATACCATAAATCATCTCTGCCATTGAATTTTATTTGGAGCAAATCCAGTGAAAATTTCTGACTCACTGATATTTTCCATATATCCATAGGTCTGATATTTGATTTTGCACTATTCTGTAAATCAAAGGCATTCCTTTTCCAGGAGATGATATTCATAATAATGCAAATTTTAAGTGTGGCCCTTATAAGTCAGTAAACCACAGGGTCTAGGAAGTTGTCAATCCCTTTTAAATGCTCTCGATTTCAGTTATCGGGATCTGTTAATAGATTCCAAGGTAGCATTATGGCCCTCTCAGGCTATCAAATGAGAGAATGCTTTTTAAATCCATTTTATGATTTTCCTGATAAGAGTAGCTTTAGTAAAGAAGAGAAAATGAATAAATAAATAAAACTATCTCATAGGACTGCAGTTTGAAATGAGACTCAATCAATTGCCTAATGCAAAGCTAACTTAAGATTACATCTGATCTCTTTTTACTTTCATCGACCCTATTTTTTACTTATCAATTTGCATTTAAATGATACATTTAAGTACCAGAGAGTGGCAGTTTTGTTGCAAACTGAACCTGGAGAGCTTCAGACAGTTTTAAATTCAGTGTACAAGATGGAGGCAGGGAATGGTTCAATGGGCAGGTACCCCATAGTGATGCAGAACCCATCCTCTTGGCTAATGTTGGATTTGCAATTCAGAGCAGAGAATGTGAGAGAACAAAAAAGATATCAGAGTTCTTCTAGTGCAGTGGTTCTCAAATCACAGGCAGTTTTGCCCCTGGAAGAGTATTGACAATGTCTGTAGAGGTTTCGATGGTCAGAACCATGAGGAGGGGATTATCACTGGTATCTAGTGGGTAGAGGCCAGGTGTGCTACTGAACATCGAATAGTGCATGGGACAGCCTCCGCATGACAATTATCCAACCCAAAATGTCAGTCTTTCTGAGGTTGAAAAACCCTGTGCTAGTCCAATCCTCTGGTTTCCAACTTGAGAAAAATATAAGATGCTTGCCCTGTTCTTAAAACTCTTTAGCATAAATTGTATGAGTTGTTTCTCTGCTTTCTCAATCAGCATGCATAACATCATGGTTTCAGAAGTTACCATTTAGCACAAAGTTCTGAACAAATATTTTGGAGTCAGATTTGACATTTACCATTTAATAGTTATATGATAATAGGCCAAAAACCCTCTCTGACCCTTCAGTTTTCTCATCTGTAAAATGGAGTTGTCCTTATTCAGAAGTTATTATGAAGTTATGATAAAATGTAGAGAGAATAGCATAGTTCTCAGAATATGATTGGCACTATGTAACTGATGAATATTAATAAAATTATAAGCATGATTATTTTAATAATAAAATTTTCAGTCTCCAGTCCTATTGGTGGTACTTGCCTTTGCATTTTACATGCTCTGATATGTAGGATGCAATCCCATCTCTAAAATAAGAGTATCATCTAGAGGAATGTTTCACATTGGAAATTTTAAAATCAAAGCAAAGAAATCATTTTTCAACAGACACTAGCTATAAAATCTGTAACAGACCAACCAAAAACTGTATCAGCTATTTCTTAGGCCAGAATACTTACAGCCATTTGATTAGATTTTAAAAGGTAACTATCTAATACCAGACTCCTTTTTTTTTTTCTTAGCCCAGCATGGAAGGTTAGAGGAGACCCACAGAGGACTCTGATTGCACAATACTGTCTTTCTTTTTGGCATTATGAATAATGCTATTTTCATTCTTATCAAGAATGTTCCTTCTTTTCAACTGTAATTCTACAGTCATTTTTTTTTTTTTTTTAAGCTCAGGCACATATAATCAACTAAGTATTGTTGGATGCTCTGGAGAAATCAGTCATGAGGAGAAGGATTCACTTTTACAGGTTCTTTTGATAGTTTTTTAAGAGACAGAGGCAGCATGTCAGATAATCTAAAGTGATTTTTAAACTATTCTGTGTCCTGATGTCAGAGGGGGATGAAAATGGGAAGCCTAGCCAGGTGGGAGCCCACTCACTGGTGCTCAAAATTGTACTTCCAGTTTTCTAATCTCTGTATAAGCTTCATGTAAGGTCTTATTTTAACAAGAGTATCTGCAGCTCTTAGAACAATCCTTAGCCTTGTGTTTAAACTGATGCAAAAACTAAGGCTCTTAAGGAAAATGAAATATCCAAGGTAGCATAGCAGAGTTACCAAGATTCTGAGTCCATCCAGGTTTTCCAGTCCTTATCCAATAAAATTTAAAAGTTGATTCCACATTATCCATATTTTCAGTTCAGTTAACATCACCTAAAATAAACCTTTCTGTCTATACACAAGAATCCATAACTGACAATCACTATTACTTTCAGTTGTCTCCATGTGACAAATTAAATTGTAAAATACAAAGATTTTAAAAAACAAACCTCAAACTAGTAAGAGTTCTACTGAATATTTTTCCCAAGCATCTTTAGAAGTAGTTAAAAAAAAATGCAGTATCTTTCTCAAATGTTAGGAAAGTCCTCCTGTTACACCTTGCATTCTTCTATTTTGTGTGTGTGTCTGTGTGTGTGCTTGTAGAATTTTCTGTTGATAATTTCACCCACTTTTCTTGTTTATGCCTCCAGGTTTTAGCTCTTTTTTTCTTTTAAGCTTTATGTTGTTTTCTTGTTTATTTTTCTGCCAATAACTAGATACATATATTTTTGAGAATGTAGTTACTTCATCTTTTCAGTACCGTTATTCTTGGATATGTGAATTGCCTGCAGTGTCCTTATTGTATTAAGAAACCCACAGCCACCAGTTTTCCAAATAAAGCTGGGCTGAGAATATCTCTATTGGGGGGACATCCTTCATTCTGCATTCATGGGTTTTATGAGTCTCTAATTTGTCTTTTTCATTGAACCTAAGCTCTTTTAAATTTATTTATTTATAATGTTTGGAATTAGATTTTTAAGTGATAACGTTAAAAAGATATAACTAGAAGTCCTAGTTTCTGTTAAGGTCGGTCTTTCTAAAGGCCAGTAGCATTTATCTATATCCAATTTACTTTAACCACCAATCCTAATCTAGTGGCATCAGTCGACTTAATTAGCACATTCTCTACTTTGTCTTCCAGATTTTTTATAAAGATATTAAACAAAATGGGACCCAATATCGATCCCTGTGGGACCCAACTGGAAACCTCTCCCCAACTAGACGGACTACCAATTACGATTTCTCTCTCTATACGGTTAGATAGCGAGTTTTTAATCCATTTATTTGTATTTCTGTTGGAGCCAATTTGTTTAGCTGTTCCCGTTAAAATAATGTATGGGAGTTTTTACAGATAACCTATGGACTTGTATCCATAGAGACGTGGGGATGTGTTAAACGTTTTCATGGGACCCTAATGGGATTTTCTTGGGGTTTTGTTTTTTTTTAATGTAGTTATGATGAATCTAAACTGCAGTGTTCCATTCAGTCATTATTGTTGTGCTAAAGAAAGAAACCAGATGGATCATGTTTTGAGAGCTCCTTTTCATTTGTATTGAGAACATGGAGTGTCATTATATGCCCCGGCCTTTCTTAGTTTTCTTGTTGTGTTTCTTCTGGTTGTTGGAATAGGTGGAAAATTATAGTCCCTCCCTAGGTTGGCTCAGAATTCAGGAACCTATATTTTTCTGTCCTAGATTATTCATTTGTGTCTGAGAATGTTATGTTTGCATCAAGTCCTTATTTATTTATTATTATTTATATTTTATAAATAAGTATTATCTCAGCAGGCCCAGTGTTGCTATAATGATAGAAAAGAGGCAGTAACTGAGATTGTTTTTTGTCAATGCTCTTGACTTACATGAACTCCAAAGAAAGTCCACTGAGGGCTAAAACTTGGAGTTTGGTTTCTGAATCCTGACATGTTTACACGTCTTAATTGGCAAATTGTCGTTCACCTTGCCATCCCAACTGGAGGAGGGAAAGGGGGATGATAATAGTCACCATTCCAGATTATCATCGCCTATGTGTCTCTCAGTTTTCTTCTATTTCTTGGTGAGGCCACAAATGGTACTGAATCTGTAAATCTTTCCTATGAGGACTTGATGCCAGATGAGTTGTCATTACTATATCTTGAAGTATCATGTTCTTCCTTAGTTTTGTGGCTCTAACCCCAAATTCCTTGATTCCTCATTGTTAGTAACAATGTAACCGCCTCATTGTTAGTAACAATTAGTAACCGCCTTTCTGGTGGGAGACAGGTATGGTTAACCTCTTAAATTGCCAGTTTGCTTTGCTATTTTAAGTTGCTTTATAAACTTTGTTACTTGGTGTGTTATACATAGCAAAGAGTCTGATAAAGGGTATCAGGTAGATTCCAGAAGAAGAGATGTTTGAAACTTCATTACTCAACTATTTTAGTTCTAATCCCCTACTATGCCTATTCCCTTAGGCTATGGTGTTGCTGCTGTTCTTGTTTTTAACCGAAGCCACTATTGTGGAAGTGGAAGTAGACTGATTTGATTGGGCAGTATTCTAGGCAGAATGCTAATCATGTAGAAACATGTCTGACAGAGTTTGGGCTTATAATGAAAATGGTTGAAAAATACTGTATTTTTCAAAATCAGAATCAGAGTATACTTCATGATTCGTCTTTGATTTACACTGGGTTAAAGTTACATGAAAATTCAGGAATTGCCTCAGATTATGAGAATATTTGAAGGAAAATGTGCCTCTTTGGTGCTCTTTTCAACTGATGGCTTGAAAGAGTTAATGATACTCTCTGATGCTATGACGTGGACCCTCATGTGTCAAGGACTCTTTCTAATTCATAAAACAGTATGTTAAAAGGAATGATTTACATTGAAATATGAATCTTAATATCTTCTGCATTTATGGTTTTTTTTTGTTGGGTATGTGTTTACTCTGTCCTTTGAATTCTCTTTTAAGTTCATGTTTAGAGTATGAAATAAGGGTCAATATTCAAAAGTTTAAATATTGAGTTATTAAACCTTTCACCTGAAAAAGTGTTAAAATGTATTTGACAATCCTTAGAGTTAGGAGGGTGCCCCTGGATGATGGTAGCTGTTAGACTGAACTGGGTTCACAGTCAGGCATGGTCTTTTATGAGCTGAGTAATATTTCACTTGTTTAACCTTTCTATCCCTCAAGTTCCTCAGCTGAAAGCTGAAACACTAATTTTTGCTTCATGGGACCACTGAGAGGATAATTTGTTGAGGTCTTATACAGTACCAGGCATAGAGCACTCTATAAATAGTCACTGTTCTGGGGATGGTAGCAGTGTATATCTTTCCTAATTTTTATTTTGTTAGATCTATTACTGTTTTATGATTATAAAACTAATTCTTGGCCATGCTTTTTTAAAAAAATATGCAGAAGGCTATGAAAACCACCAGGGTTGACACCTTGTTAACATCGCCCTTTTTTCATTTAGTGACATACTTTTATATAAATAATTATGCTCTACTATTGAATGTATGCTATTTTCTACGTACCTTTTTTGTGTCTTTAAGTATACGGCGTTTCTAATAACCACAAACTATTTCCTTGAATGTACCAGGATTTATACAACGAGCACCTGTTGTTAGACGTGCATGGTTTCTAAGTAGTTTTCGATTATAAACAACTCAAATAAGTGCTCCGTTACTGACATGTTTGTACACCATTGATTTCTAATACATTTCTTAAAGTGAAATTTCTGAGTCTAAAAGCATATGCCTTAAAATTGTGATGCATGTTTCAAATTGTTCCCTAGAAACGTTCTACTGTGGTTTATATACCTACTATGAGAGTGTGGCGGTACACACACATGTGCACACACACACACACACCACCTAGTCCTTAAAATGATGAAAAAATAGAAAACTGATCTCTGTTTTCTGTTGTAAAAAGTGTTAGAGAAGTTGAGATATAAGAATCCAAAACCCATGTGCAGTTTTCTGTGTCCAAAAGCCATAGAGGATAACATGGCAATGGAAAAGCAAAATAATCAGTACCCAACTACAACTGAAACTCTGCAGAGAGACAGAAATGCATAAGGAGAGCCAATAGTAGGAAACCCTATAGAAAAAGTCTGTCTCAAAATAAAGCATCTAAACAAAGAAGCAGCATGGCAGCTATACAGGAAAGCTCTCAGATGACATACTTCTCTCCCTCTGTCTCTCTTTCTCTGTCTCTCACTCATTGGTGGAGACAGAGGAACCCAGCATGCAAAAGATAATGACTCTTTATGGGAAAAAATACTTCAGGATATATTAACACTTTAATTTAAAAGTGTTTTTCTTGGAAAAATTGAAAGAGGGAGGAGGGTTCAAGATGGGGAACACATGTATACATGTGGCAGATTCATTTTGATATATGGCAAAACCAATACAATATTGTAAAGTTAAATAAAATAAAATTTTTTTAAAAAAGAAAGAGAATATGAAACAAAAGGCCAAGTATAAACAATTTTCTTAGACACTAATTAAATCTAAAATTCTAAGAAAGAAAATCAGTATGGCAAAAACATCAAGGCAATACCACAAAGTTCAGGCTATAGAAAACCATGTCAAATACAGAAAAAGAAAAAAAGAGAAATACAGATAAAAACCACTTAGAGAAAACAATAAATATACAGGACAGGTACAGCAGAGTAAGCATACAGAACTGTGGTTTTTGTGAAATATAGGATGAAACAAAAAGAAAATAGAAAAAATATTTAAATCTGACATCATTAACTGATTATAATGATGATGATTAATATTTCTTGAATGCCATGTGTCTGCTTAGACACTCTACATATCTTGTTATGACATAAGTCATTATTACCCTATGTTGTGAAAAGTGAAAGTGAAGTCGCTCAGTCGTGTCTGACTCTTTGCGACCCCGTGGACTCTAGCCCACCAGGCTCCTCCACCCATGGGATTCTCCAGGCAAGAATACTGGAGTGGGTTGCCATTTCCTTCACCGGGGATCTTCCCAACCCAGGGATGGAACCCAGGTCTCCCGCATTGCAGGCAGACGCTTTAACCTCTGAGCCACCAGGGAAGCCCACCCTATGTTGCAGTTGTTATAATTTTATAGATGGTGAACAGAGGCCTGGAGAGTGTAATTAATCTTCTTAAGGTTGGATGACTAAGAAATGGTTGAACAGAAATTATGACCAAAGGATACATTCTAACTACTATGCTATACATTATGTTTATACATACCAGTAATGAAATTAATCATTAGGCATAAAGGATATACTGAGTTCTGAGATAAAAATTATATAATACCATTGCTACTTTATTATGTTCCTTTAAAATTACTTAAACTTTCAATCAGAAAATGTGAATGACCTATGAGGAAGGGAAAATAAATCTGAAACTACTCTACAGCAATATTAAATTTTATAAGACAGTGGGAAAAAAATGTTACAGAGTTTGGAGGGGGAGAAAATATAATAGAGAATTCCATGGACTGTAAAGTCTGTGGGGTCACAAGAAGTTGGACACAACTGAGCGACTTTCACTTTCATTATTGGTATTATTTCAAGGCAAAAGAAGGACAATCTATCCTTAGTATGCAAAATCTAAGGGAACAACCAAAGAAAAATATTATGGCGTAATTTTAAAAATCTGGCTCCCAACAGAAGATAGTCAAAATAAAGAACTTTAGAATAGAAAAAGTCAGTATATGCTAGTATGTAGAACTGAAGGTAGCATATATAACTAAAACTATATGACTCCAAAATTTAAGTTAGAAATAAAAGATAACTGAAATATTTTTTAAAAATTAGATACAGAAAATATATTAAAAATATAAATCAGGATAGGTGTGACAATGATGGAGAGAATATTTGTTTTCTAATTCATAGCATGGACTCGATATTTGCATTTTATTCTTATAGTTTATGAATCAAGGATTTGAAGGTTAAGAATATCTTTTAAATTAACATAGATAACTTACACAACTATGTTTTTTAAAGGGTCTACCATACACTACCTTAGGGTCATCTGAGATGTTTGGTTAAAGACTAACTTCCCCCCGAAACATAAGTCAAAACGTTGAGTAAGAATGGTGAGGAATTGACCTTTCCATTTCTAAGAACTTTTGGTGTTACACTAAAGCATGAAATCTGAGCCATTATGGACGAAGAAGAATCAAGAACTGATAATTCATCTTATAAAACCTTAGAAAATCAGGTAGAAATAAACAAAAGAGAAATGCAGAGCAACATTATTTTCTAGTTAAATATGAAGTCAACCTAAGTGCCCATCAAAAGACAAATAGAAAAAGAAGATGTGGTGTATAGAGTAGAATATTGCTGATGCATGAAAAATGAAATATTGTCATTTATGACAACATGGATGGATATAAAGGGCATTGTGCCAAGTAAAATGAGTCTGACAGATAAAAACAAATACCACATGATCTTACTTGTGGAATTCAAAAAACAAATGAACAAATAATATGAAAATATACCCATAGATATAAGATTAAACAGCTATTTGTCAGAGGGGGAGGGGTGTCTGTACTCTATGGACAGAACAGCTGAAGAGGATTAAGAGGTACAGACTTTGATTTATATAATAAATAGGGAGGGTACAGACATCATAAAGGATATTGGTCAATGATAACATAATACCTTTGTAGGGGCAGATGGTCATTAGCCTTATTGTGGTGATAATTTCATAATGGAAACAAACATCAGTTCATTATGTAGGGCATCTGGAACTAGCAAAACATTATGCAGGTGGTGCCGTGGTAAAGAATCCACCTGGCAAAGTAGGCGACACAAGAGATACAAATTCAATCCCTGGGTTGGGAAGATCCCTTGAAGGAGGAAATGGCAACCCACTCCAGTATTCCCTGTGGGATAATCCCACAGACAGAGGAGCCTAGCAGGTTACAGTCCATGGGATCACAAAGAGTCAGACACAATTGAACGACTGAGCATACACATGTCAACTATATTTCACTGAAAAAAAGATACAGATAATGTATGTAAAGCTAGACATCAGAATAAGGATAAGGACAACTTAAAAAAAATGTAGAGTAGAAATTAAGATGAATGAATTAAGACCATTGTCTTAACTATTATAACTAAAACATATATCAACTCACATATTAAAAGAATAAGATTCTTAAATCAAGAACTAAACCCAATAAAAAACTATTTATGGAGAAATATAATAAGTAAACTCAGACAAAAACAAATGAAGTAAATATAAATCTAAAAAAAATGAAGATTGAATATTGTTACTATATAAGGATGATTTGAAGTTAAAAAATATTGATTGAGAAATATAATTATTGTAATTAAAATCAAAGATATAATCATTGGTTTATAACTCATATATAATTCATAAAACTAAAATTGAAATAGCATCCAAATAAATTGGAATGATTGAAAGTAAAGAGACAAAAATGACAGAAACATTACCTAAGTAGTATATTTAATAAAGTTAATTAGTTGTATAAACTTATTTTTATACAGCTAAGGAAAAGGCTACCCACTCCAGTATTCTGGCCTGGAGCATTCCATGGGGTCACAGTCCATGGAGTTGCAAAGAGTCAGACATGACTGAGCAACTTTCACTTTCATGTATCAAAGATACAATAAAAATTAATTTGCAGAACATTTGGGAAATAATGGCAGCTTAAAATATTACAGAGTTAATTCTAAGGGATGTGGCTAAAATAGTTAATAGAAAGTTGTAGTTTCAAATAAATCTCTAGTAACTAATTTTAGAAAGTAGACATATGTAATTCAAGAAGTTAAAATATCAACCAAATATCTTAAAGAAGAAAGAAATAATTTATACTGTAAATTAACAAATTAGAAAATTAAATAATTTACAAGTAAGTCAGTTACTATTTAAAAAGTTAAGTACAATCAGGAAGTAATTGACCAAGGAAGAGCTTATTAAAGAAGCCAATAGGGAACCAATATGGATATATCACAATAGACATTTTTTTTTAAAAGCATGATAATCATGTAAAAAGATGCAATTAAAAGAAAATTATGTGAATGTTAGAAAACATGGTTAAAATATATGATATCCTTAGAAATTATAAATGATCAAAACTGAGCCTAGGAGAAAGAGAAAACAAAAACAGATTAATTACCAAAGATAAAACTAAGATAATGGACAGAAAAACATAACTCACATTGCAAAAGGTCAACTGTCCTAGAAAGTTTCATCAATCAGTCCTGTCAAATTTTCAAAAGCAAATACCTCCATGGGTATTAAACTCTAGCAGATCCTAGCAGGAAAAAAAAAAAAACTTGCAAATGATTTAGAGAGTGGTATAACATCAATAAGATGCTAAAACCTATGTAAAAAAGAACAAAAGTACATAAAGGCAACTGTGCATCCACTTCACTAATGAACATCAGTGGGGGAAAATAATAATTCTTAAATTAACTTTTCACATTGAATCCAGAGAATACAAAAAGCAAGCTAAACAAAATAACCACATAGTACAACTTCAAAATAAAAATGTATTTACCATATTAATAAATTGAAGAGGTGACAAGATTTTCATCCTTTTAGTAGATACCAAAAGGTTTCAAAGGTATCTATTGAAGTCAGTATTCATTCTTGGTTGGAGGAGGAAATAGCAACCCACTCCAGTATTCTTGCCTGGGGCGTTCCATGGACTGGGGAGCTGTGGTGGGCTGCAGTTCAAGGGATCGCAAAAGTTGGCCACAACTTAGTGACTAAACAACAACAATAACAATTCATTCTTGATTATAAACATAGAATCCTTTAGGAAATTGGGGAGTAATGACTGCTTCCCTGCTATGGTTTCTCTATCTATCTGTTTAACCAAAGGCTCTATCTCTTACCTCTTGTCTAAACGTGGGATAGTAAAGGCAGAGACAAGAAGTGAATCTCACCATCACCACCATTATTTAACTTTTTCAAAATTATTAGCCAGTGAAATTACATGAGAGAAAAAAATTTAGAAAAGAAGGAAAAATAATTTTACCCTTAGCAAAAAAAACAAAAAAAATTAGTCAAGCAAAATCCAAGAGACCTGAGAAATACCTTTAGAAATCATATGAAAAGTTAGAAACATTTCCATAGCTTTTCTATATAGTGTATAAATAATAATTAAAATATAAATAGATAGGAAAAATAGAACCCTTTCCCCAAAATGTATTTAAGGAAAGAAAACTTTATTTAAAAATAACTGATTTTTTTTTAAGGTAGCATTTTAAAGGAATCTGTTCTTTCTAAAATATTCTGAGTGTAGTGTAATCTCAATGGGCTTCGTTTTTGGGTTTTGTTTTTTTAATGGTTTGTTTTTGAAATTTGAAACAGCAATTCTAAAGTTTGTTTGAAAGAAAGATATATAGGAAGACTCAGGAAAGTGAAAAATAGAAAAGAATAGCTCTACTAGAAATTTAAATAAATTAAAAAACCACAGTGATGAATGTAGTATAGCACTGAGTCAGTGCTGGCTAAATAAAGAGTAAGAAGATGAGTTAGAAATATAATAAAGTTCTTCATAATACTATCATTTCACATCTTGGATACATTTGAGTTATTTAATAAATAGCAGTGACAACTGATGACCATTGGGGGATGTTTAAATATAGTACCATTTAACTAACCCACCCTTTCCTCTAACTTGTAGCTGTATCTAAGGTCCCAAGTACAACACAAGTAACACAGTCATTACTGCATTATTTTGATTTTGCTTTCTGTTTTTGTAGTGGCTACATTTGGAGGATATAGGCTAGTAGGAATACTTTCTTTCACTTTATATCTTTCTATATTGTTTAAACTGTTACAATGAGTATATATTACTTTTTAAATTTAAGAAAATTTATGTATGTGTATGTATACATATTATCTGATTTGCCAATATGATCCTATAATCTCCTATAATCCTTTATTATATTCTCTCTCTCACATGCAGACAAGCTCCCCATACCTTCCACATCGATATATGTATATACACACACACACATATATATACACACATACCACACACATTTCCTGCTTTTCCCAATGCTTCCTGTATTACTTAATCAGATTAACTCAAGGTAATTACATATAAATAACACATGCTCATTTCTAATGGTTATTCTTTATATTCTAATAACAATTGCTGTCAGAAAGGAAAAGAGAGAGAAGAAAGACCGAAAGAGGAGGGCCTGGACTGCTTAGTAATTGCTCTGGGAGCATCCAAGCCCATGCTGTCCTGCTTTCTCATCGATGCTGTCACCAGAAATTCAAGATTCCAGTGACACAGTTAGAGATCTCAGATATTTTTTCCAGGCTTGGATGTACCTGTAGCAACAATGTTCACAGCTTCCTGCAAATATAGCTCCCTATCAAAAAATAGTAATTTTCTAACAATGCAGTGGACTGAACCTCAGGAAACTCAGTATTCAAGTTTCACCTCTGACACTGAAGCCATATTTGTAGTATCAGAGAAGTCACTAGTCTTATAAAATAAAGGTGTAGTCTCCAAGTTCTCCTCCACCTTAAAAATAGTATAGTTTCACAATGTTTCTGGAATATTCTGGCCTGAAATTCATTAGTTCCATAGCTGGCTTCCAGTTTAACCTATTATTTATTTTGCCACAAGCAATTGCTTACTAATTTAAAATTTACAGATACTTACACAGAGTACATATCAGGCTCTGTGGTTAAAAACCATTGTCTTTAAAACAAGTTTCCTTTTGAAAACAATGTGAACAATGTTTATAAGGAGAAATATTATAAAATAACTTTCTTGGATTAGGAACAACTAAAAGTACTTTATATCCAGCTCCTGTTCTAGAAATTACTCATCTAAAAAGGTATATTTCTTATATTGAATTAATTAGGATGTAAATTAAATAGTGGAAGTGGTTCACCTGGTAAAGAATCTTCCTGCAATGCAGGAAACCCAGATTTGATCCCTGGGTTGGGAAGATTCCCTGGAGAAGGGAATGGCAACCCACTCCAGTATTCTGGCCTGGAGAATTCCATGGACAGAGGAGCCTGGTGGGCTTCAGTCCATGAGGTCGCAAAGAGTCAGACACAAGTAAGCAACTAACACTTTCACCTTTTCACAAAAGTAAATAACCAATGAGGCAGATCCATTAGATGATGATCATGTGCCTCAGTGGAGTATTTATGCTTTTTCAATGTGCTTCCTGGGGTACCTCATTTAATTATCTCAAAAATCAGCAGAAGCACAGAGGCTAGATATAATCCCCATTCTGTAGATGAGAAAATGGGACACACCTGGAAAGTCATCATCAGTGAAAAATTGTCAGGACCAAAGCCCCTCGAGTCTTCCTGTCATGTTCTTTGCTACTGCAAGGTGAGTTTCCCTGTGAATTCCTTCTGACTCAGTGAACCTGGTCATCTCCTGACCTGCAAGGATGCAGACGCTTACTATGACTTATTTCCTTCAATTAAGCATTTCCTAGAGTGAGAATCATTCCCAAGGAATTAAATTTTGGAGAATACTTACTCTATCAGAATGCCCAGGTCACCACTGCTGCTGCTGCTGCTGCTGCTAAGTCGCTTCAGTCGTGTTCGACTCTGTGCGACCCCATAGACGGCAGCCCACCAGGCTCCACCGTCCCTGGGATTCTCCAGGCAAGAACACTGGAGTGGGTTGCCATTTCCTTCTCCAATGCATGAAAGTGAAAAGGGAAAGTGAAGTCCCTCAGTCATGTCCGACTCTTCGTGACCCCATGGACTGCAGCCTACCAGGCTCCTCCCTCCATAGGATTTTCCAGGCAAAAGTACTGGAGTGGGGTGCCATTGCCTTCTCTACTAACCAAGACTTAATCAATAGCATAAAAAGTTCATATGTAACTTTGTAACTTTTCACATTGCACAGTAATACTTTAGCTCTTTGAGTTCTCTGTTCCATTCTAGAATTTGAAAATAGGACACTATTATGTTACCTTGTTGTTATATCAGTGCTGGAAATCAAGCCCACTTTGCAGTGTTATTAAAAGTCTTTCCAGAGCAGCATGCACTAGTTTTCAGTTTTTAAAGCAGATTCACTTATTAAAGCACCCCAAGTTGGTATGATACTATAGGTATTTAATTTCTTTTCTGATTTATAAATACCCATCAATAAATGTTCAGTTGATAGAAATCTCAGATTCTAGGAAATAAAGTAACAATGTACCATGAATACAACTATTACTAAGAAAACATTGGAAAGATTATAAGCTGTTGAGAAAGAGAAAGAAAACTGAGTGTTCCATGGGTAGCTTGGGGAATCAAGCACTGGCATTAAATTTTTATTAACCATATCTCTATTAATATTAAATTATTTTGTTAGGGAAAACAAACAAAGCTGCAGTACCTCCAGCAGCCCTGTGTTCCTAAAGAAATTAGGAATATTTTATAGCCTCTTCTGAGAAGAGGTTTGCAGGATTGCTTGATGCTTGTTTAATTTTGGCAAAGAGCACCTGGGGAGACATAACCAAAATGGACCCTGACATCATTTTGAAAACTCCCCCAGCAATAAACAAGCTGTCTCTTTGCCTCTCAACATTTCTGCTAGCTTCTGCTGCAGAAAGTGTCTGGGAGCTGGACTGGCTTCAAGGGCACCATTGCTGGCTTTCTCCAGTGAGTCACAGGATGCTTGCCTTGACTCCCTACAGGGAGGGAAGCACCTCTGAGTTGTGGAGGCCAAGCCTGCTAACCCCTGAGAGTGCACTGAAGTAAGAAGTCCTCAACAGTGAATACTGCTTTAGAGCATTGCAAATTTCCCTGGCCCATCCTCAGCCCAGGACCACAGGATTGATTTTGGTTCAGCACTTTCAAATGTTGATCCCCCGAAGTCAAAGCCATGGCTTTCAGCTACACTCTGCTCCTGTCATTGTAGGCAGCTGCAAGGTAACTTTCAGCTTCTCATAAGTAAGACAGATTTGGAAAGAACATCACAAATGTGTTGATCATTCAGCAAGTACTTTGCCAGGTTCTACTCCTGGAGGGTAGCCTAATGGTGAAGAGCATGGGCAGACCTAGCTTAGTCACTTATACCTGATTTTGGATTTGAGACAGTTCTGAGTTCAAGCCCCAGAACTGTTCCTTACTAACTCTGTGAGCAAGGGAAAGCAGTCTGAGCCTCGGTTTCCTCAATTGTAAGTTGGATTCGGCAGTTCTACCCTCAGAAGATAGTTTTAAGGATTATGGAAGTACATGGAAAATGCTTGGCTGGCTGAGACTAAGTGTTGGATAGCAGTAACTGTGATGTGATGTGGACCATAAAAGGGCTCACAAGCACCATCCCCTCTTAGTCTGCTGGGAGAGTCAACTGCCTGTATAATATTCCTCCAAATTGTACAAGGTAATTTCAGAATGAATAGAACATGTCATAGATGATGCATCCCACTACATCTCAGAGGAGAGAGGTGTCATGTTCTGATGCCTGTTCAGGAAAAACTTCACAGAGTGAAAGATGCATTCCATTTCAAAAGGAGCAAGGAGCTGTTCCTCCCAGACAGGTTCTACAGCTATGGTATAACAAGAATAGTGGAACCCTTGAAACAATATTGAAGGATCCTTTTATTTTATAAATGACAAAACTGATACCCAGAAAGGAGTGACAAGTCCAAGGACACACAGCAATTTACTAGCAAAGACCCCAGTTTTTTTTAGCATAACCTGCCCATTGCACAGCACTGCTTTTCATTCCTTGATTTGACAATACATGATAGTTTGACCTACATCCTTACTCAGTCTCTCACATTGTTCCAACTAAGCTCTGAGAAAAGTTGATAAACAGGAAATCATTCTGGTCCATTGGAAAAAGCTTTTTGCCTGCTCCTACCTACTGTGTAACCTGGAGCAAAATACTCCCCCATCTGAACTAGTACTAATGTCTTCTCAAAGTTGACATTTACCAAGAGCTTACAGGTGCTCTACTTCAGTTATCCCTTACCATCCACTGCCTCATAGCAGTGTCTTATAGGGACTTATCCATGGGGACTTATCTGATGCCTGTTCAGGAAAAACTTCACACAACACTGGAATCACTAATACTCTAATAAGCGCTGATCCCCAGCCCCATCACTGGAATTACTGAATCAGAAATTCTGGCAGCCTAAGAATTTTAAGTGTAGCCAGATGCCCAGATGATTCTGATTCTCATAAAGTTGAAGCTTGCTGATATACTAGGTGCTCTTAGGTACTCTTATAATTCTCTAAAATCCTACTAAAGACAAAAGCGGAGGCCTAGAAAGAGGTAACATATTCAGCTCAAATGGTAAAGAATCTGCCTGCAATGTGTGACACCCAGGGTCAGGAAGATCCCCTGGAGAAGGGAATGGCAACCCACTCTAGTATTCTTGCCTGGAGAATTCCGTGGACAGAGAAGCCTGGAGAGCTACTGTCCATGGGGTTGCAAAGAGTTGGACATGACTGAGCGACTAACACTTCTAAGAATTTACATTGTAGCCAGCTTCCCAGATGATTCTGATGCTCATAAAAGTTTGAAGCTTGCTAATATACCATGATCTCATAACCCTTTAAAATTCTACTTTAGACATAAGGAGAGGCCCAGAGAGAGGTAACATATTTAGGCACATATCTCATAAGTGGCAAATTTAGGATTTGAATCCATGTCTTTTTGTTTGTTTTGTTTTTGAGGATTTTTAATATGTGACTTCAAGTCCAGCTGAGGTTTTATTCTTTAGCCAAGCATCCCAGATTGACAGCTGAGCTTGAGATTCTTCCCTATTTTTCCAAACTCATAATTTTCTTCATTTCTCAATTTAACCCGCAGCCAATGTTTTGTGAAGTTCAGTCACTTTCATTGTTTATCCTCATCTGCAGATCTCAGAGCTGATGGTCATCACGTGTTAAAATGGAACAGAGATGTCTGACAAGGTGGTGTCATATTAAGAGCAATTCTTCTAACAAGGATTGGGTTGTGAGGGTGGCTAGTGCACTGGTCAGTTCTCACTGGGGTAATTCACCACGTAACTGGCTAAATGCACAGAAGCCTTCAGACTGCAGTTGTACAAGGGATGTCTGGCTGAGATGGATGTCAGGGTTTATCTCCAGTTCAGTCTTCCCCTGAGAGTTAGTTGGTTCCTTGGTTGTGATTCACTGGATATTCTTAAAGGGGAGCTCAAAAATCATTACTAGTTATCTCCTGCATCCCTTTACTGTACAGAGGATGGAAACATCCTTTAACACATTTGGAGAAACACCCAAGCTTCATGGAAAAATGGCCTTTTTAGTTTTAGAAAATCCTACAGTTTTTGACATTTAGAACTTTAAAGGATCTAAGAGATGATCTAACCTAGTGCTTCTCAAGTGTGCGTAAGGTAGCACTAGTGGTAAAGAACCTGCCTGCCAATGCAGGAGATGTAAGAGGTGGCTGGTTCAAGTCCTGGGTCGGGAAGATCCCCTGGAGCGCAGGTTGGCAACTCACTCCAGTATTCTGGCCTGGAGAATCCCATGAACAGAGGAACCTGGTAAGCTATAGTCCATAGGGTCTCAAAGAGTCAGACACAACTAAGTGACTGAGCACGCATGCACGCACACTTCTGGTTAAAGGGCAGATTCTTATTTAGTACGTCTAGGGTGAGACTTCAGATTCTACATTTCTGACCGAGTCCTGCTGATGCCAAACCTGCTGATCTCTGCTGCTGCGTGTCCAACTCTGCGACTCCATAGACGGCAGCCCATCAGGCTCCCCCGTCCCTGGGATTCTCCAGGCAAGAACACTGGAGTGGGTTGCCATTTCCTTCTCCAGTGCGTGAAAGTGAAGTCGCTCTGCACCACCCTTAATAGCAGGGACCTCACCCAGGGAAGATAAATGAGTTACACCTTGAGGATCAGACTTGAACAACTAATGATTGTGTCTTGAGAACTAGACTAAGGATTCCATAGTTGACTCTGGGACCAACTGGTCAATTCCCCAGGTTACCAAAGGCTTCAGAAGAAACTTCACCTCAAAAAAGTCTCTGTTTGTTTTGTTTTTTTTAATTAGCACTTCTTTTTACTTGTAGTTGCATTTTTACAACATTTTTTAATTTCTGAGTTTTTGTTAATTAGTTTTTTTTGAGGTATATTTGGCATAATATTGTATTACTTATAGGTATACAATGTCATGGTTTGATATATGTACTTATTGCAAAAATGATCACCATAGTAAATCCAGTTAATATCCATCACCCTACAAAGTTATATTTTTGTGATGTCTCATTTTTATATGTAGAAACTGAAACCCAGAAATGTCAGTGACTTGCTCAGGGTCATAGTATCAGTTAGTGGTAGAGATGGGACTAAATTAAATGTATCCTAGATTTCTCTCTCTGAGCTGCACATTTTAGTCACAGATTACGTGTGAAGCTGTTTTAAAGTATCTTTCCTCAGTTCTATAGTTGGCAGAATAAGCCACAGAGTCCAATATGGATACAAGAGACCAGGATAAGAACCTGGCTAGTTAAGCCTGGCTTAACTTCTGAAAAGTTTTGCAACTTTGAGAGAAGAATTTCTCTGGGACTTGGATTTGTTATCCATGAGATGAGGAAGTCCTTCCCTCATCTTTCAGTTTTATTCTGGTGTTGTAGAAGGCAAGGAGATAAAAGATAAGAAACGCATTTGAAAAAACATAAGTGACAAATAAATTGAGGGCATTTTTATTAAACTGCTTTAGGATAATAAAAATTTCTCATAGGCTATTGAATTTGGAAATGTAAATATATATACATTATATATATACACACACGCACACACATAAAATACGTGCACTTACCATTGTCTTAGGTTCAATTTTATTTAGAATGATTAAAAGTTACTATTTGATTTTTATCAGTGAGGCCTTTTTGACTTTCTGCTCACTTTAATATATCCAGTTTGTACAAAGCATGCATAGAAGCATGGAGAAGAGAGAAACTGAAAAAGGAAGGAAGAAAGAGAGACAGAAAGAGAAAGAGGGAGAAAGAGATCAACACAGCCAGCCCAAATCTTGTCAAGGATATCTTCTTGTTCCGGGCTGCCAGGAACAACAAGGCCCCTTGTTTCTTCGTTCATATATAGAAGGGGAGCTGGGGATGTTTTAAAATATGAAGTTTCCAACAAACCTTTCATTTTTTTGACAATAGCTCAGTTGACTTAGACCTCCCATCCCTGTACCAGTGGCTGGCAATGGGAGGGAAAATACCAAGACTGGTTTAGCAATCAGGCCCACATCTAAAACAGGAAAACAGTCTCTACTCTCTGTTAAAGGGGTAGGGTAGCTTCAACTACAACATCCACTGCAAGGGGTTAATGAGAAAATATAACGAATTCGCTTTACCTGCCTATACAATTCAGTGAATTGACCTCTGCTCTCCCACTTGTGAAATTTTAAAGTTATAAATACCATAACAGTGGTTACCTTTTGTTACATACCCAATTGTGTGCCAGCTGTCATGGTCAACTCCTTAAATATCTTACCACAGTTTTTAAACAAACCACAGGGTGTAGCTCCATTTCAAAGATGAGGTGATGGCTACATTTTAAAGATGAGGGCATTGAGGCTCAGCTCAGCTGTGGAGCTTGCCCTGGGTCACACAGCTAATTAATAGAGAAGCTGGAATTCAAAGCTGATTCAAAAACTCTTGTCTTCAAGACTTAATTATGTAGATGTTCTTATCTACACTGCAATTTAAAATGTACTTTCATGTTATCACGATTATTATAATGAAACTCTCTTTGTACATGCATTTAACTTGGAGAAAAAGAGACTTATTTCCCATAAATTCATGAAGCTGTAAATAAATCTGAAAACTTAGTTGTGCATGAGCTTTCAGATTTATTTACAGCTTCATGAATTCCCCACCTTTGACTGATCCTTTTGGCAAATAACAAAATGCAACATTTTAGTTACCTCTTGCTTCTGCCCACTATAAGGATAAGGAACCAAGCAAGGTCCCCACACTAAGCATCAGTTCAGTTCAGTCGTTCAGTCATGTTCATCACTTTGCAACCCCATGAATCGCAGCACGTCAGGCCTCCCTGCTGCTGTTGCTGCTGCTAAGTCGCTTCAGTCGTGTCCAACTCTGTGCGACGCTGTAGACGGCAGCCCACCAGGCTCCCCCGTCCCTGGGATTCTCCAGACAAGAACACTGGAGTGGGTTGCCATTTCCTTCTCCAATGCATGAAAGTGAAAAGTGAAAGTGAAGTCGCTCAGTCATGTCCGACTCCTAGCGACCCCATGGACTGCAGCCCACCAGGCCCCTCCGTCCATGGGATTTTCCAGGCAAGAGTACTGGAGTGGGTTGCCATTGCCTTCTCCATCACCAACCTA
>NW_011494935.1:4723507-4755610 GCF_000754665.1 Bison bison bison | reverse complement strand
TCTGCAGTGATTTTGGAGCCCAGAAAAATAAAGTCTGACACTGTTTCCACTGTTTCCCCATCTATTTCCCATGAAGTGATGGGACCGGATGCCATGATCTTCGTTTTCTGAATGTTGAGCTTTAAGCCAACTTTTTCACTCTCCACTTTCACTTTTATCAAGAGGCTTTTGAGTTCCTCTTCACTTTCTGCCATAAGGGTGGTGTCATCTGCATATCTGAGGTTATTGATATTTCTCCCGGCAATCTTGATTCCAGCTTGTGTTTCTTCCAGTCCAGCATTTCTCATGAGGTACTCTGTATATAAGTTAAATAAACAGAGTGACAATATACAGCCTTGATGTACTCCTTTTCCTATTTGGAACCGAGAAATATTATTTGCACTTTCTTTTCTCAAGCCTGTGAATAGTGAGGTCTCAACTTTTAGATACTTTGCTGGGAGACTGAAACTAGAAGATTCCTTGCCAACAGGCTGTTGCAAAGAGAAGCACAACTGTACCAATACATTCATGTGTGTCGTAAACAGTGATGAAGCAAATGCTGTGTGTCCCCCTCTGTCACCACTTTCAAGGCTGTTTAAGTTGGGAACTGGTTTGACGCTACTGGTTTAATGTAGTGGGGGCTTCTCCTGATCATAATAAAGCAGAAGTTCAGTTCCTTCCCCTGCTTACTTTTATTATAATTAAAGTTACTATTCCTTGAGTTTTTCAAATACGGCATTGCTTTAGGTGCTTTTATCTCATTTAGTCCTCGTGTGTGTGCATGCATGCTGAGTCGCTCTAGTCGTGTCTTACTCTTTGCAACCCTGTGGACTATCTCCTCTGTCCGTGGGATTCTCCAGGCAAGAATACTGGAGTGGGTTGCCATTTCCTTCTCCAAGGGATCTTCCCAACCTAGGGATCAAATCTGCGTCTCTATGTCTCCTGCCGTGGCAAGCAGATTCTTTATCAACAGCGCCACCTGGGAAACCATCAATCCTTACAACCTCCCAATAAGGAAGATAATGTTATCCCTTTCCTTTCTTTTTGTTCTAATTTTTTTAAAAAGCTTTTTATTTTGTATTGAAGTGAATTGAAGTGAAAGTCGCTCAGTTGTGTCTGACTCTTTGCAACCCCATGGACTATACAGTCCATGGAATTCTCCAGGCCAGAATACTGGAGTGGGTAGCCATTCCTTTCTCCAGGGGATCTTCCCAGCCCAGGGGTTGAAGCCAGGTCTCCCACACTGCAGGTGGATTCTTTACCAGCTGAGCCATGCAGGAAGCCCAAGAACACTTGAGTGGGTAGCCTATCCTTTCTCCACTGATCTTCCCAACCCAGGAATTGAACCAGAGTCTCCTGCATTGCAGGCAGAGTCTTTACCAACTGAGCTATCAGGGAAGCCCATTTTGTATTGCAGTATAGTCAATTAACAATTTTGTGATCATTTCCAGTGGACTGCAAAGCGACTCAGCTATACTTATTCATGTACCCATTCTCCCTCAAACTCCCCTCCCATACAGGCTGGAACATAACATACCTTTCCCACAGTTTAGAAAGCTAAGGGTCAGAAAGGTGAAATATCTTGTCCAAAATCACAAGGCTTTGTGACCTTGCCTTTAACCCATTCTGCTTTTAACCCAAGCAGCCTGGTTTCAGAGTCCCTGTCACCTCAGCCCAAATAAAAATGAATGCTTACAGGTGTGCTCTGAGAGTTCGTGTGTGTGTGTGTGTGTGTGTGTGTGTGTGTGCATGCGCATGCATACGCTCAGTTGTGGCCAACTCTTTGTGACCCCATGGACTGTGGCCCACCAGGCTCCTCTGTCGAGAATCCCTACAGCTGGAATTAAAGAGTTTGGGTATTTGTAGTAGCTTTTTTGAAAATCTAACCTCTCGTTTCACCAAGTGGCTCTCCCTACAATGCAGCCACACAAAGTGAGAAGGAACGGTCCGGAGAGAACAGACAGGATCAAGAGTCTCACTGGGCACCTAGTGGACGGAGGGTTCTGTGGGCCTAGAGGCCTCTGTCTGCTTTCCTACTTCCTCTCCTTGGGCCCGAGAGGTGGGTGCCCTCTGAGCCCACCCTCACGGAGGCCCAGGGCTGCCTTCCTTTATCTGCCTGCTCTCTGTTCTCAGGCCACCCTCTCTGACCCACCATGCCTCCGTACCTGTTCTCTCACTGTGCCTTCACTTCCACAGAGTGTGCTTGTGTTTCCAAAATGTCTCAAAACAAGAGGGAATTTCACTCTTTCAAGGGGACATATCATGGGTCCCAATGTACCGTCTGTCTTAAGTGTGTTAACTCACCCTTGGTTCAAATCCCAGTCCCTTATTTACTTGTGATTCTTTCAGGAGTGACTGACGGTAACCTGAGCTTGCACATCTCTGAAGTGAGCATTCATCAGAGTACCCACCTCAAAAGACGGTGGTGAGCAAAGATGCACTCATCCATGTAGAGTGCTTGTAGAGTGGAAGGTACACTGTGTGTGTGCTTAGTCGCTCAGTCGCATCTGGTTCTCTGTGGCCCCATGGACCATAGACCTCCAGGCTCCTTGTCCATGGGATTCACCAAGCAGGAAGACTGGAGTGGGTTACCATGCCTGCTTCCTGGGGATCTTCCCACCACAGGGATTGAACCTGTGTCTTCTGCATCTCCTGCATTGGCAGGTGGATTCTTTATCACTGCACCATCAGGAAAGTACATACCTGAATATGTACTCAATACTGCCTAATGGGGTTATCTGCTAATTCATCAGATACTTCCTGAATCCCTACCAGACATGCTCCTGGCTTCACAGAGACCACATCTTGAAAGGATGCATGTTAAACAAGTATCTAGAGAAATAATGTATAATTATAAATGTAAATAAGTACAGTGAGGAAAGTGTTTATGTTGCTGTGAGGCCATATATCAGAGGACCTGACAGACTGAGGTTTGATCAAAGAAGACTCCCTGATGGAAGGAACATTTGAACTGAGGTCTGCAAGACACATAAGAGTGAGGAAGGACGAATAGGGATTCCCAATGAGGAGAAGGGGGCGACAGAGGATGAGGTGGTTGGATGGCATCACCGACTCAATGGACATGAGTTTGAGCAGGCTCCAGGAGATGGTGAAGGACAGGGAGCCTGGCGTGCTGCAGCCCATGGGGTTGCAAAGAGTCAGACACAGCTTAGTAACCAAACAACAGCAACAACTCCCAATTACCTGTTGAAGCAAATATTAGAAATCCTTTGGTCCTGTTCAACAGCTACATAGTATTCAGTATCATAATGTTCTACTGAGAAATCGGTGCTTATAAATACTTTCGTTGTAAATAGATATTTGCTTTCTTCTGTTCGTTGAAAGGCATTTGTTCTGTAATCTATGACAACTTTTAGCATCATTTATTTCACCTTTGTTGTATATAGTGGCTACTTGCTTATAAGTATTTACTTTATGTCATCATCATTGTATTAGTTTTTTAAATTACTATTGAGTTACTTTTCACCAGTGCACTCTTTTAAAATGCAGCTACTAGATCCATTGCTGGTTATGAGTAAACATGTGTCTAAACTCCCCTTCACAGGATTTAGTAATCAGTGTGAATCTGTGCACCCTTGCCATCAGCCTGTCTTTATTCAAGAGATCCATTTCAGCACCACCCCCATGCCCCCTGCCATTCAATAGCCGAGTGTAATTCTAAATCCGTGGAAGCAAAGGTCACTGGCTGTGTTTCTGCATCTCTGTAGAGTTGTATGCGCTGCTTCTTTCTGCTGCCCTTTTGTTACAGTCACGGGAATCCAGCCCATATGGTCTGCATTAGGTCAGCTTTCTGTTCTTAGCCAAATTAAATAAAAAACAATAAGAGGCAGTGGGTAAGACACCGTGGAAGGGGTCTCTGATATATGTGAGTGGAACTGATTATACCATGGATGGAGTTTTGAAGTATGTAGTATGATTCTCTTTTTGAGTCAATACCTTCCAGGGGAAAGGAGCGTTCAGGCTTTTAGATGCATTAAAACATTGGCTCCTTGTTTAAGGAGGACAGAAACCAAACCCTGACTTCTTTGCTTTTTAGCTGAAAGCTAGAAGCAGATTATAATTTCTCTCTGACCCAGAACGGAGACAATGGGAGATTTTGTATGTTCAAACCTATCCTCATTAGCTAATGGGACAAGGTTGGCATCAGTTTCAAAACCTAGGGCCAAGAGGAAACCATGAGTCTCCCAATGACCTGGGATGATTTGGATTACAGCCTTTAGGTCAGTCATGGTGGTTCAGATGGTGAAAAATCCGCCTGCAATGCAGGAGACCCAGGTTCAATCCTTGGGTTGGAAGAGCCCCTGGAGAAGGGCATGGCAACCCACTCCAATATCCTTGCTTAGGAAATGCTATGGACAGAGGAGCCTGGTGGGCTCATGGAGCCACAGAGAGTCAAACACTTTCACAACCTGCCCTAAAGTCTTGAAACTTGACCTGATCATCTACCACATTTATTACTCACTGTCCTGGGTTTTAGAATATTATGAAGAGGAGGGATGTGTGTCTGGAAAAGACATCCCTTTTTTCTCTCAGTGATGTGTGTAAAGCCCCAGGGGAAAATTTTCCTCCTCTTCTGCTAAAGTTTACCCCTAATTCCCCTCCCTATACACCTGTGCCTTGTAAACACTTGACTGTAATGTTTCCAGCCTTGTGGAAAGAAACCAAATGTCCTCTATGGTATTATTTTAAAATGTGTTGGAAATTGTGAATTACCGGTTATGTGGTGTGTATAAAAATCTCTAACAAGTCATCATACATAATGCTTTGAGTTGTATGAACCAGCTAATGAAAAGATTAGATCAATCGTCTCTCCAGCTTGGGACTTGAGTCAATAATTCAGATGAAAATTGAACTAGAATGAGCCTTTGCCTCTCAGGATATAAGCTCCTGGGTATTAAAACTTCTTCAAGTTATCAGAATTAAGTATGCAGATTCTCACATCTACCTTCGAAATGTGTGAAAAGAGGACTTTGAACTTAAAGTGAGTTCATTGTCAAACCTGGCTCATTCCACAGAGCCTGAGGATGTATAATAATTTAAAGTGAGACCCTCCTTTGGAAGAAAGGAAGGTCCATTAAAAGCATAGATTATTAGTATAGTTTCCTTCACTTTTTCCTCCTTCTGTGGATTTCTATATGACCCCAGTCTTTTAATTTTTTTCCATACAATTACAATGACTCCTGGCTTTCAACTATATTTGAAAGTAGTAGCTTATACTTGGTTAAGTTAAGAAGTAGAACCCAAAGAGAATTCTACCAACCTTTTAAAAAGTATTCAGTTCATCATATATTTTATTGTGTTTTATTATTATAAAATGTAGCAATTCAAATGTACTGTCAGGAATCCCAGATGATCCTGTGGTTAAGACTTGGGGCTTTCACTGCCATGGGCCTGGATTCAATCCCTAGTTGGGGAACTCAATCCTCCCAGAGTTTGCTGAAACTCATATCCATTGAGTCAGTGATGCCATCCAACCTTCTGTCACCCCCTTGTCCTCCTGCCCTTAATTCTTTTCCAGTGGATTCCATACAAATTAACACATAACTGGAAAGTAATAATTGTTCAAGAGAAATTAATTTGATTGTGTGAGAATAAAAAGAATGGAAGAGATTAAACTACAAAAATTAGGAAGGCTACTTTAGTTCCCACACAGAGAAATACTGCAGAATTTGCCACAAGACCTTACATGGTTAGGAAAGGAACACTAGCCTGATATCAAGATCACAGTTTACAAGGGAGCTCTGAGACTTAGGCTTTTTTCTAGGTGAATTTTCATTATTCATTAGTCCTATTTTATGCCACATTTTTTTAAAGCAGTTGGTAATTATAGATTAAATGGAACTGAAAGATAGTTTTTTAATACATTAAATCTGTAAGGAATTTAATGCAGCAGCTTGTGGATTGAACCCTTATATATGATTTTGACCCCTGCCATAATCTTTAAAATTTTGAATTTAAATGTCCTTCAGGCAAGCCTGTATTTTTATAGTCTAGTTAGCTATACTAGGGCCAACTTCTTCCCATTCTCCATTACAACTACTTCATGCTTTGATATGACTTTCCTAGCTGATTTGAATGTGTGATCCTGGGCTTAGTCTGACCCTCTCAGTAATTCAATTCAGCAAGTTTTATTTTAAGTACTTGTTTTGTATGGACTGTAGTGGTCAGCATTAGGGACACATAAGCAACATGCCCATGCTTGCCATCATGAAGGAAACAAGGGTTCAGGGAGATTATAGCAGGAAGATTGATCCAGGTGGAAGAAATTAGCAAGGACATCCCTAAACCCACCTAGATTTTCTAGAAGAGCACTGAGGCCTGGGGTAAGCCAAGATTAGAACCAGCTTGTTCTAACTCTGCTGGGAGGGTTGAAAGGGGCAGGGACCCACATAAGGGGATTAGAAAGAGGAGGAGCCTTAGTCCACTGGACAGCCCAGGCTTGTTGAGTGTCTTTTTACAACTGACCTTGTATTAGTCATAAGTTCTATAAAAGGTTTCTCTTCTGGGGTCCTTTGGAGAGAAGTGTCTTACTCTTCTCTTTCTGCTCCCAAAGTCTAACTCTGCTTCTAAAAGCTTCACTATCACCTGAAACAACAACTCAAAACCTCGCCATGCTCGCTTGGTTTATCCCTTGTCCAGATGGATTATTTTGGTTTGTGACTGAGGCGGAATATTTCCACCTTACGACAACTAGAAAAAGTCAACCAAGTGACTGATCCATAAAGAAGAGATGCGTTAATGTGATTCCTTAACAAAGTATCAGGCTGCTAAGTAATCCTCAAGATGGGTACTCCCGTGATCTACCCATGAGAATTTAAAAACTGAAAATCAAAACAACAGCTAAACTGCTCATATCTTAGTGCCACCAGTGATCACTTTATAAGTATTTTACCACACAGTGAAAATATTTAGTAGGAAAAACAAGGTTTGAGTCTATAAATTTGAATGATTGTTTTACCACTTAACTACCCATGAACTTCAGAATTTTGGTGGGAAAGATTTACAAAATGCTCCTAGTACAAACTTCTCATGGTACGGTTGTGAGATTTCAAACACAGTAGCATCATAGAAGGAAAAAAGACATTAAAGAGAATCTCAGTCCTTTTATTTTTATTTTTAGCTTTTATTTAAAATGATCATCCTTCATGTGCACACTGCTATATTTAAAATGGGTAACCTAAAATGGATAACCAACAAAGACCTACAGTATAATACACTGAACTCTGCTCAGTGTTACCTGAGCCTGGGTGGGAGGGAAGTTTGGGAGACACTAGATACATGTATGTGTATGACTGAGTCCCTTCGCTGTTCACTTGAAACGATCAAAATATTGTTATTCATCTATACCTCAATACAAAATAAAAAGTTCAAAAACATTTTTTTAAAAAGATCATCCTTCTGAAACTACCTGGGATTTCAGCAGTACTCTCGTATTATTTATATTCCAGTTCTAAAGCTCCGTATCTGGTTACTGTTTCTCTTTTTGCTTCAATAGAGGAATTTGAAAAGTCAAAGATGTTGCCCTTCACTTGCCCTCTTGGAAGGAATCTCCATTTCATATTCTAGTCGGGTAAATTTGCTTTCACTTCTTAGAAGGCTGAGTGTAGGCTAGGTAGTTACAGAGTATTTTTCCTTTGGAAAGAGTGCTTTGGACATTCCCAGGTGGCTTAACAGTTCATTGCCTTAGCATTTAAAGTTACTCAGGTCACAGTGTCAATTCATGGAAGATAAAACAAGGCTTCCTACCCACACACTAGTCAAAGTAATTGAAAATACGAGAGTTAGGATTTTTTGAAATTTTTTTTCCCAAATTCTCACTCTTTTTTGAATGATATGAGTGGTGAACTAGAATCTAAAATAGCCCCATTGTGCTTCCCAAGATAAACATGCGATGCCGCTGAATCACTGAGGGTAGCATTATGCATGTCTGTATAAGACAGTAGGGCAAGGGCATCTCTCCAGAACATACAGCTATCACTGACAAAGGTCCGGGAAAGGAAGCAGCAACCCTGAAACCAGTCCTGAAATTAGCTTATTTTATAAAAAATAAGGTCCTCTCTATGTTGTTCAATGCAATATCTTTTAAGCAAAATGGAACTGTTAACTAAATGTGTTTCTTTTCTTTTTGGAAAAGATTTTGGAATGGGGAATGAGAAGAAGGAAAAGAAAACCTCCTAATCCAAGTGTTTAACATGACTTTGCCTTTGTTAGAACCATCCGTGCATGGGTCAGCCTGAAACAGAAGTGCATCTCTCTCTAACTAGTGGAACAGCTGAACGATCAATGTGAAAACTGCCCTTGTTCACAGGGGGTCATTCGGAGGAGAGTCCAGAATGCTGGTGCAAATAAATGAGTCTGTTTCCCAAAATCTCAGCATTTCATTCTTGATGGATGAGCACAATAATTCCAAGTAAAGCATAATTTCAAGAGCAGATTGCTGAATGGGGAACAGAAGAGGTTTTTTGGGATTTTTTGGGTTTTTTTTTTTTGGTGTTAGACTACTTAATAGGGCCTCTCCCAAAACCCTTGTGTCAGGAATGGATACTTGTGAGTTAAAAGTTGACTCTAGAAAGCAAGTAGTATAGACCCTTAAAGCAAGACCTGCAGCAAGCTTCTTGCAAATGTAGCTTATCTATATAAAATGTCAATTTATTTATTAGTCTCTCTCTCTCTCTCTCATCTGTTTTCTTTCATATATTTTTGGTTTCCTTTTCTCCATTGTTTTAATTACCATCAGCAGTATTCTCATGCCTGTTTAAATAGGTAAAAATTACAAGACAAAACAGATGACCAGTATTTTGTTGTGTTTTCCAGGGCAATAGAGATTGCTCCATGGCCTTTCTGATAAGTTAAAGAGGAACTATGTTTTGTTTATGTTGTAACCAAAAAAAGGGATGATTTAGTGGTTTCTCCCATGTCTCCACTGCTCAAGAGAAAGGCAATTAGGACAATCATTTGGGCAAAGCTGGAGAGGGTGGGGAAGAGATCCGTTTTTTAAAAGGATTAGCTAAATTCATGTGACAGTTGCTATTCCTTCCATTTTATGAAATCTCATTACCTAAGTACAAGCTGATACAGGTTCCAAAACTGAACTTATAATTGAAGAAAAGTGTCAAGATAAGCAACTGTATAGTCTTGTCAGTAGGAACAGGAACATTGGAACAAACAGATTAAATGCCAAATGTACTACTTAAACTGCAACTCTAGACAAATCACTACTCCTAATTCTCAATCTCCTTATTTTTAAAATGAGACTGTTAATAATAACTCCCTTGTTACATTATTGTCAAGATCATTATAACCAAGCCAGTCTACTCTTGGATATATATCCAAAAAAAAAAACATAAGTTCGAAAAGATACATGCCACCCCAGTGTCCATAGCAGCATTATTTTCAAGAGGCAATATATGGAAACAACCTTAGTGTCCATCAGCAGATGGATGGATAAAGAAGATGTGGCACATACACACAATTGAATGCTACTCAGCCATAAAAAAGAATGAAATTTTGCCATTTGCAGCACTGTGGATAGACTTGGAGGACATTATGCCAAGTGATATGTCAGACAGAGAAACACAAATACTGTATATCACTTATATGTGAAATCTTAAAAATAGAACTGGTGAATATAACAAAAAAAGAAGCAGACTCACAGATACAAAGAACAAACAAGTGGTTACCATTGGGAATGGGGGAGGAGGGACAATATAGGGTAGGGGAGTGGAAAGTACAAAATACTGGATATAAGACAGGGCCAAGAATGTATTGTACAACACAAGGAATATAACTAATGTATTAGGATAATGTAAATGGAAAGTAACCTTTCAAAATCATATAAAAAATTATTTTTTTTAAAGTTTACATAGTTCAGCTCAGTCGTGTCTGACTCTTTGCAACCCCGTGAACCACAGCATGCCAGGCCTCCTTGTCCATAACCAACTCCCGGAGGTTACCCAAACTCATGTCCATTGAGTCGGTGATGCCATCCAACCATCTCATCCTCTGTCGTCCCCTTCTCCTCCTGCCCCCAATCCCTCCCAGCATCAGGGTCTTTTCAAATGAGTCAGCTCTTCACATCAGGTGGCCAGAGTATTAGAATTTCAGCTTCAACATCAGTCCTTCCAATGAACACCCAGGACTGATCTCCTTTAGAATGGACTGGTTGGATCTCCTTGCAGTCCAAGGGACTCTCAAAAGTCTTCTCCAACACCACCCTTCAAAAGCATCAATTCTTCGGTGCTCAGCTTTCTTTATAGTCCAACTTTCACGTCCATACATGACCACTGGAAAAACCATAGCCTTGACTGACGGACCTTGTTGACAAAGTAATGTCTCTGCTTTTTAATATGCTATCTAGGTTAGTCATAATTTTCCTTCCAGGGAATAAGCGTCTTAATTTCATGGCTGCAGTCACCATCTGCAGTGATTTTGGAACCCGAAAAAATAAAGTCAGCCACTATTTCCACTCTTTCCCCATCTATTGCCCATGAAGTGATGGGACCAGATGCCATGATCTTCGTTTTCTGAATGTTGAGCTTTAAGCCAACTTTTTCACTCTCCTCTTTCACTTTCAAGAGGCTCTTTAGTTCCTCTTCACTTTCTGCCATAAGGGTGGTGTCATCTGCATATCTTAGGTTATTGATATTTCTCCCAAATATCAATCTTTATTCCAGATTGTGCTTCTTCCAGCCCAGTGTTTCTCATGATGTACTCTGCATAGAAGTTAAATAAGCAGGGTGACGATATACAGCCTTGATGTACTCCTTTTCCTATTTGGAACCAGTCTGTTGTTCCGTGTCCGGTTCTAACTGTTGCTTCCTGATCTGCATACAGATTTCTCAAGAGGCAGGTCAGGTGGTCTGGTATTCCCATCTCTTTCAGAATTTTCCACAGTTTATTGTGACCCACACAGTCAGTGACTTTGTCATAGTCAATAAAGCAGAAATAGATGTTTTTCTGGAACTCTCTTGCTTTTTCCATGATCCAGCGGATGTTGGCAATTTGATCTCTGCTTCCTCTGCCTTTTCTAAAACCAGCTTGAACCTCTGGAAGTTCACGGTTCACATATTGCTGAAACTTGGCTTGGAGAATTTTGAGCATTACTTTACTAGCATATGAGATGAGTGCAATTGTGCAGTAGTTTGAGCATTCTTTGGCATTGCCTTTCTTTGGGATTGGAATGAAAACTGACCTTTTCCAGTCCTGTGGCCACTGCTGAGTTTTCCAAATTTGCTGACATATTGAGTGCTGCACTTTCACAGCATCATCTTTCAGGATTTGAAATAGCTCAACTGGAATTCCATCACCTCCACTAGCTTTGTTCATAGTGATGCTCCCTGAGGCCCACTTGATTTCACATTCCAGGATGTCTGGCTCTAGGTGAGTGATCACACCATCATGATTATCTGGGTCATGAAGATCTTTTTTGTACAGTTTTTCTGTGTATCCTTGCCATCTCCTCTTAATATCTTCTGCTTCTGTTAGGTCCATTCCATTTCTGTCCTTTATCGAGCCCATCTTTGCATGAAATGTTTCCTTGGTATCTGTAATTTTCTTGAAGAGATCTCTAGTCTTTCCCATTCTGTTGTTTTCCTCTATTTCTTTGCATTGATTTCTTGGAAGGCTTTCTTATCTCTCTTTGCTATTCTTTGGAACTCTGCATTCAAATGGGTATATCTTTCCTTTTCTCCTTTGCTTTTTGCTTCCCTTCTTTTCACAGCTATTTGTAAGGCCTCCTCAGACAGCCATTTTGCTTTTTGGCAGTGTTTTTTATTTTTTTCCCTTGGGGATGGTCTTGAAAGTTGTGTAAAGTTGTGTCACACAATGCCTGTCTGTAGTGAATAATGAACAGAAGTTTCATGTGTTCTCTAAGTGGTAATGCCTGTAGTTAGAACTTCAGCTGCTTCATTGTTTCCCAAGGTATCTCCTGCTGCTTTGTTTAGTCATGTCCTTCGCTGCAGTCCAGCAGACTAGTAGTTTTCCAAATGTGAACCCCAGACCAGCATCATCTCATCACCTGGGAACTTGTTAGAAATGCAGATTATTGAGCCTCATCCCGTATTTACTAACTGAGGAATTCTGGGAAGGGGTGCCAAGAGATGTGTGTTTTAACAAGACTTCCCAGGGAATTCTGAGGTTCATTAAAGTTTTGGAGCCCCTAAAATAGACTATATCAACCCACCAAACCACTACCTGAGCCATACTTCCCAGATTGATTTGGGAGATGCTGGAGGCAGCATGGAATATTATTGCATTGAGATAATCATCAACAGAAAAGAATTATTACACTATTTTATTACTTGTGAGTAGTAAGATTTTAATTAACTCACTTCATTTTTCTGAACTTCAGTTTCCTGCCCTGTAAAATGGAAATACAGCATATTCTGCAATGATTCAGTAAGGAGGTCCCTCAAAAAGAACAAACAAAAAAAAAACATAATAAACCTCAATCAGCAGTCACCTTCCAAAAACAAGTATTTCAAAAAGAAAAAGGAAAGTTAATAGTTGTTCAATTTCACATGCATAATGTGAAATGAACATAATGTTTTATTTAAACAAGGTACGTATCAAGTCGCTTCAGTCATGTCCAGTTCTTTGCATTCCTATGAACTGTAGCCCACCAGGCTCTTCTGTCCATGGGATTCTCCAGGCAAGCATACTGGAGTGGATTGCCATGCCCTTCTCCAGGGGATCTTCCCAACCCAGGGATCAAACCTGCATCTCTGTCTCCTGCATTGGCAGGCGGGTTCTTTACCACTAGCACCACCCAGAGTAAATAAACTCTATAGATTACTAATGGAAGCTCAACGTAATCAATTAAAAAGCCTTTCCCCCTTTACCATTTGAGTTACATATAAAAGCCTGTTGAAACACATATTAGAAGCCTTCACCTTTGACCTTTGCTGCTAACACAGTTCACATCCTTTAAAGGAAAACAGACAAGGGGGGAAAATAAATGTAGCCAGTTGACCAGCCAGCCACCAAACCCAGCAGCCCCTAGATGCTTTTGGTCCCAGCCGGAAGGATTGAAACCCAACACTCTTCTGCATACTGAAGATTGTATTACTGTAACAAATTTCTTTAATTTCAATTTGAGTTGTGAAACATCCTTATTACAGGTGTAACATCAATAATATCTTTCCTGCCCTGCCTATATTATAGGGTTGTTCAGATACATAAAGATGAATCATATCTCAGTTACAATTTTTTGGGTCTTAAGTAATAGAAAACCCAACTCATGCTGTCTTATACGAAAAAGAGAAAGAGAGAGAGAGTGAGGTGTATTATCTGTTTAGCGTCAGCAAATCAGGCATACGGGATACAGACACTCTCAGCAGGTCATGGATTCTCTGTGTCTCCCAGTGTTGGTTTGTTTTCAACTTAGGATCACCTCTTGCAGCTGGAGCATCTCAACAAATTCATTAGACTCAGGGCCACATACTTCTGGGTACAAACCCAGTGGAAATGTTTGAGAGTCTTTAGTATGCCCACCTGAAGGCTCATGACATGCCATTGGTTCTGAAATGGGCGTGTGTCTGTCACTGAAACAAACTCTGTGTCAAGATTGCTCTGCTTGACTCCAGCCACATCAGAAGCACAGTAACTGAGAGAGGGGAAGTGGTGCTTCCTTAAATAGAATTATTGCTAGTGGGGCTGTTGAAGGTTCAAATCGCAGATGTTTATTGACAATGTTACAGTTAATAGGACTTTACATTAGTTCTAATCTTTAGTGATGTATTTAAATCAAGACTCTTACCTCCATCCTCATTAAGGACATTTTGCAAGCCTCCAGGTACTGCCCCTCCCCCGCACTGAGAAGGTCTTCTTTTATGAGTGTAGAGAACTATAGGGGGAGGGGGCTGTTTCTGTTCTTAGCTTGGCATAGTGAGAGAGACCTGAGTCCAGTTCTTGCTCTGTCACCTGTTCACTGGGTGAATTTGTGTTAATTTCTTAACCTCTCTGTGCCTTATTTTCTGAGCTTGAGATACATGCTGATCCCACTGGACTACTGGAAATGGAAAAGTCAATATGTAAATTACTTAGCCTTAGCTACTAGATAGGGGAGCCTGGTGGGCTACTGTCCATGAGGTCATCATGAAAGAGTCGGACAGGACTTAGGGACTAAACAACAATAAGCTACTAGGCACTGCTCACTAAATTCCCTTCTCATGCATAAAAATGAGACATCTGTCATATAAGTGGTCCCGGGTACCATGGGAAATGTTTCCATATCTCAGGTGCTTGAGCCTGCTGCTCTAGCAAGAGACCTCTATAAATAGAGGTGGAAGCCTTAGAGCAGGAAAGGGACTCAAGACGTACAGTCCCACGCAGTTCCCATCTTCACAATGGTGTTGTAGATTGAATCATCTTATTGATGATACAGGAACACATTGAGTTTTAAGTGTCATAAAATGAATTTCATTCAATCAGCGTTTATTTCTTGAGTTCTCACCACAATTTTCTTTCCTTGTTTTTTTCTTTTTTTCTTTTTGTATCATATTTATATGAAAAGATGGATGTTAGCTTAACCTATTGTGGTAGTCATTTCATAATATATATAAATTGAACTATCATGCTGTGCACCTTAAAATTTTACAATGATATGTATCAATTATTTCTCAATAAAACTGGAAACAAAATAAAATATACAAAAATTGATTATAAAAAAATATTGGCAGTAGATATATTTCAAGTCTTTACTAAAATAAATATACTGTATTATTAATAATAGCTTGTTGTGGTTAGGTTTTATTATCTATGTAGCAATGGAGGCCTCTTAAAAATAAGATACACAAATTTTCCCCTTTCAACAGAACAAAAAGCATTACATAATCATATAGTTTTGGAGAATCATGATCTCAGTATTCATCCTTTACTTTTAGACTTGCTAAGAAGAAATAATCCAAGAGAAAAAAGAATCACCCTGTCAGCACAGCCACCTTAATTCTACTCCCTGGGCCCAGAATTCAGCTCAGTACAGAAAATTCGTGTCTAACTCTTAATTCCTGTCTGCTTCTCTTCCCTGGCAAGTCACCCCACTCACCCTTTGACCACCCACACCACCCATAGTCTGTTCAACTATTATTTTCAAGTTCCTCGTTGTTTTGAATTCTCTTGCATTTTGGCAAGTCATGTGTTTCCTGCATTTTTGCTGTTCAAAATTCTTCCTTACACCTATTTATATTGACACTGAAAATTTAAGGTGACACCTTGTAACTGTGTGGGCGTTAAGAAGCATCAGTTAAATGAAGTTACATAAAAATGTTTCTGGCGTATATATCAAGTGCTTTATATGTGTTACCTACTACTTTTAGTTCTGGTTTTATCATGAATTCATCTGGAATTAGGCTTATATTGTGAGCACAATTTAGTAATTCATCCCCTAATACTATTTCAGCCCTAGTTCAGTTTAGATTTTTTAGGTATTTTTAATCAAGACTGTAAATTATTTAAAGGGGGAGGTCATGCTTTCCATTTCTCTGCATGCTCTATGTGGAAATCATGAAAATGGTACTAGCAACAGTCTATTATACCATTGCATCGTTAGAGCCGTCCTCTTGGAGGGGATTATTATACCATTTAGTAGATAAAGAAACTGAAACTCAGTTTATAGTGGCAGAACCACAGTTCAAATTGAGAGCATGTGGACACAAAGCCAGTTCTCTTAATCATGAATATCCAAACTACAAATCATAGCACCTTGTGTAAAACTCACCAGTAAAGGCTTTCTGTTTTGAAAGTCTCGTTTGTTTCTTCCCCCTTGCAGATGGACCCCCATGAGAACATCTTACTGAGCACTCTTGAGATAAAAAATGAAATGGCCACCTCCGAGGCTGTGATGGGACTTGGAGACCCAAGGAGCACAATGCTGGCCTATGATGCCTCCAGCATCCAGTATCGGAAAGCCGGGTTGCCCAGGCATAGTTTTGGCCGAAATGCCCTGGAACGGCACGTGGCACAGAAGAAAAGCCGCCTGCGGAGACGCGCCTCCCAGCTGAAAATCACCATTCCCGACTTGACTGATGTGAATGCCATAGATCGGTGGTCCCGCATATTCTTCCCAGTGGTTTTCTCCTTCTTCAACATCGTCTACTGGCTTTATTATGTGAACTAAAACATTGCTTCCCATGGGAAGCAAGGACTAGATTCCTCCTCAAACCAGATGTACAGCCTGACATAGAACTTGGAAAACACATCAATCCAGGACAAAAGTGATGCTAAAATACCTTAGTTGCTGGCCTATCCTGTGGTCCAATTCATACCATTTGGGTTGCTTCTGCTAAGTCATGAAAATGCTAAGGTCCTCGGGGTTTTCCAGTTAAAATGCAAGTGATTTGTACACATGCTGGCAAGACTGAATCTGTGTTCCACCTTATCTGCTTAGTACACAGCCTATACGGAGGGGAATAATTTAGATGGTATTCCAGAAGGCTCAGTAGTGTCATCAGTCATCTTGCTGAGATGTGGTCATATCCAGATACTCCCCATTTTCATTCCTAAGGTTGTCATACGATCTTCCATGCCATGCAAACATCCTTACTGAAGACAATATCTGCCTGTCTTATTGAGGTGATGATGGTGCCATAGGAAGTTAATTCCCACCGGATTCTAGAAGGTTCTTATGTAATTCAAACAAGATAGGGAGAGTCAAGACAGAGACTCAGGAAACCAATTTGGCCAGGCCATGTTTGCTTGAGCTTGGGAATCAATGCTGACGTCTTCCATTTTGACATTTAGAGACGGGGAGACTTCTAAACATTATCATACCTGGTGGCCAAAAGAAATTTTTCTATAATGCTATTTCTGAGGCAGTTAAAAATAAGAGTTAATATCCCAGAACGGAGTGGAAAATTCAGAGACAACGGTTGTAACAAAATTAAAGCACGCAAGCAACATGACCCTTCGCCCGTTACAAGCATGTGGTCCACACATTCTGTGTTCAGTGGCAGAAGGTAGAGTGAAAGAGATTTCTTTCCCTCCAAACTCACAAGCTTTTGACAGCATACCTGAAGAAGTTTTTATAGTGTACCTGATCAAAAGACAACCCCTAAACAGAAATGTTAGCAGAATTAGAAGCATCTTAGGTTACACTGGGAGTGATCCCAATATATGAATATAAAGCACAGACAGAGCTAGCAGACAAGATGCTTTTCTCTGACTCTACAACATTTTCCTGCAGTTTATTTCTGAATTTAATAGGGTATTTCAAAAGAAGGATTTGTTCATTTCTTTAGCGGGCTTAATGGTCTTTTCCAACTTTTCTTGTTTCTGAAATTCTGATTATATTCTTAAGAGACAGACAGAGTAAGTCTTTGGAGAGATTTTAAGAGAACTGTATTTCTTTATGTACAATGAAGTTCACCTTTGTCTTTCATGGCAAACAATACTCAAGAGATTATGTGCACAAATAGGTTTAGTTGTTGATTTGGAGAGTTTGATTTTTTTAGGGTGCTTTCGTTGTATATGTTGCAGTCTGCCTAATCAAATAGGAAGTCATGGAAAACAAGAACAACAAAGCCATAGTACATGGTGAATGTTATGAGCCTCAGTTGATACTGCAGAAAAATATATAGCTGATAATCAGGCAGGCATGATATATTACTTTAATTCAATTTTTAAATTATGTCATTGTGCTTCTTTCTATACTAATTGGATATATGCATTCATATGTTGGACAAAGAGAAAAGAATAAGCTCAGATATTTTATTTCTATCAATGTGAAGTTCATATTTTGCCTTTCTCAGAAGAAATAGTGAATTCCTCATTTTTCCTTAAAGTTAGATTTGATTGAAACTTTTCTTAGAGGATGACTTTGCTATTTCTATTTAAAAAAACAGCATTTCTTTTTAGAGTAATATCCCTAATTGTGCGTAGCAGCTAAGGCCAGTATCCGCCTGTGGATAAATGTATGTTTTCTTTCCCTGATGATTCAGCAGCTTAGAATATGATGGAGTCCTGCTGCCCTTCTATTCTTCACTGTCAGAGGGAAAAAAAAAAAAGTTTAGCATCCTTCTGAAGTTGTCCCCCAGATAGGATTTTTTTTTTTTGCCACCAGCATAGGGAGCTCTGGCCCTTATATTTTTGTTTATACACCTGAACACCTCTGAGTATGATCTTTGGGCAGAATCCAACCGATGCGTTGCCCATGGGCTCAGAGCAGAGACTCCTCGAGTTTCTCCAGGGACACACTTTCCCCTGGGCAGTCATTTTGAGACATCACACTAATAAAAGTGCCTGCCCCTTGTCACTAGGGGTTAAAGTTTGAGTAGCATATATCAAGAAGGAGCATATTGATAACTCAGGTTCACAACTCCAAAATGCCATTCTGGAAAGGTTTTTCTAGAGACAACTCAGAGCTCCAGCCTAGAAGTGGTTCTTATCTGCAATTACCGTAAAAGCCATAAAAATCCTTGATATTGTTATATGGTTCCAACAAAATTTTGATGTCCAGGAAAGTCAACAGAGAAATCTAGATCAAAGTGGACAGAAGAAGCAACTTAGCTGCATGAGCTTCAAAAGCATATGACCAGGGATTCATTTCTGACCGCAGTGTTAGGAAAAATCTTGAGGAAAGGAAAAAGATGGGACAGTGGAATAGAAACCCTAGAGTAAAATCCATTGATTGGCATTTAGTAACCATATAGGTAGAAAAACCTGACTCATCCCACCCAGAGATAACAGTAGATATAGAATTTATTCTTAAACAATCGTTTGTTTTGTAGTTGAACTGAATTTTAGTTACCAGATTGGGGGAGGGTAAGGGAGGGGAGCTAGATCTTTAAGTCTTCAAAAGAGACCAGTCAGCTTGGCATCCAGGACCACAAAAGTATGTTTTGGCAATTCTGATATAGCATTACTATCAGCTTATACATATATGTATAGTTTTTCTTTTGTTTATGAAGTAGCCAGATAGCCAGCAATTAAGGTGTTTTTCATCTCTGTGAAATTCATAGGTAAATTCTGACTCTAAAAGGCACACTCTCAATGAAATCTTTGATCTCAATCTGTATATATATATACTGTACATGACTGCTAGTAGGTATGAAATGCATTTTCAGAATTGAAAACTCATGCAACATAATCATGTGTTTGCATAAGGAATGTTACAATTCTTTCTACTGCAATTTAATAACAGGGAAAAAGACGTAAGCAGTGCCATCTAGACCTTTCCTCATTTCTTCAAAAGCAGTGCTAAGTGAAAAATAGTAATAATAAAAAATGGTTTAGGAACCAAAAGACTTTACATTCTAGTATTAGGAACACAAAAAAAATCTGTCAGCTTACAAAAGCACAACGCATAGAGAAAGTTCAGTGGGGATGCATAATGGAGAAATGAATCACGTTTGTTTTAAGCAAGACCTGCATTAAATTGTCTACTAAGACAATTTCCATTTTCTATAGGTAACTGTGTTCCAATTTTATGATTGAATTCATACAAAAACAGCCAACAAACAGGTCTTACCACATATTTACATGTATATATGTGTATATATAGATCCATATAAACATACATACATATATATGCATTCATATGTTGGAAAACAAAAGGAATAAGCTAATATGTTTTATTTCCTTCATTAAACCAATGTATGAATATTTTTAATTCGGCAGCCGACAAATCAACATATTGAAACAAGTAATACAGGGTACTGAGCATTTCTCTATCAGCGAATCAATGCCTACAGTTCTTATGAACCACTGCACAGTTTGACACTCTAATAGTACTGTACCTCAGAACATGGAAATCAACTAGTTCTCACATTGCTTGTCTACTTATTCTCTTTTTCAAGGAAACAACTAGCATTGTTCAATGGTGATTTAAAAGCAAAAATGTCTTAAGAAAACAGAAAATGATAAAAAAAAAATATATATATATATATTCCTCCCAAGAGGAGGAAAAAAAATAACTAAACCCCACCATGTTGGTTAGGGCAGATACTCTCAACTGTAGCAATCATGCCATTTTGCTAAATGTACAGAGTCCATGTAATGTGAGCAACCATAACTTTCACTGAGCGTGTGTAAATATTAAAACAGATTTCTTAAATATTTTTAACTTCTAATTTGTATTTTATGGTAAGGCAATGTGCAAATTCTGTTTATGGCTTAAGTTGCTGTGTTATTATGTAAATAATTAAACATGCTGTAAATGAATAGTCAATAGATACAAATCATTGTTTAGTTTTTTTCTTTTTTAGTTTTTATTTAATTTTTACTAAGTAAAAATAGTTACTGCAGCCCCAGCAGAGAAA
Source organism: Bison bison bison (assembly GCF_000754665.1). NCBI lineage: Eukaryota > Metazoa > Chordata > Mammalia > Artiodactyla > Bovidae > Bison > Bison bison. The sequence continues at coordinate 4,735,358 of NW_011494935.1, read as the reverse complement.
TTAAAACACTCTTTTGCATAAATGCTTTGGGATCCCAGACAGAAGGGTTTTAATTCGCTCTCTCTCACACACACACACACACACACACACACACTTTTTCTTGCCACTCCCACTCATACCCCATCTATGGGAAACACTGTAGTGTTTATAACAACCAAGAGATAGCCTTAGAAATGGCAACTTAGAAATGGGAAAAGCAGAAATGATCATTGATTACTTGATAGATCTTTTTATACATAAGAGTTTAAGAAACCAAAGTTCATAACTTAAATCTCAATTTTCAAAGACTAAAAGTTTATATTGATGGCACTACAGGAAAAACAAATGCTTATTATATACCTGCTCCAGATATATGTTACACAATAGCACATAGAGAAGACTTTTTTTTTTAATAATAGCATTTGTCGTTAGATAGCATTTTTCCTTTTAACCAAAGACTCCATAATTATTTTAAAAAAAGAAAGAAAAATGGAAAAGTGAGGGAAAATAGGAGAAAAAAAGACACTGCTTCACACCAAAGGTTTAAAAAATATTTTCCAAATATACCAGGGACATTGTAAAAAAAGTAGTAAGGACCCAACAGAATGCTAATTAAGATACTGCCCTAAGGAAATAATTTAAGGGAAAAAAATATTAAACATCTATTAGTTATTTGAAAGTTGAAGTAAAACATTTCTGTAGATATATAGATGTGTGCAAAATGCTAATATCAGATTTTAATTTGCTTTGAGAATTTGTTTTGTGATAAAGTTAAATGTGATCCAAAATGAACAAAAACAAAAACTTGTGTTTTTTTTAACTTGAAAGCCAAATCTCTCTCTCTTGTCACGTGTCATTATTCTGATGCCCATATCTGTGTCCTGGCACCATCTGAAGCAAGTTGACAGTTCCATCAGCTTGTATCTTTCTCTTTTTATTTCAATAATTTGTGTTCAATGGTCATTTTAAGTGTATTAATTCAAAGTGTTGAAAATAATTTAAATTCCATGACATTTTAAAGTTTTTATTTGCATGGTTGTTTAAATAGTTCCATTTTAAATATTGTCCCTGCACAGTTCTGAATTGTCCTTTTCTAACAAGTGATATTCTAGTTTCTTCACAATGTAGTGATTTTCAGCCTTACTAATTACCTTGTAGCCTTTCTTAATATGCACATAATGCACATTTTCCAATGGCTAGAAAATGCAAAATACAAGTGGATATCATTGCATCTATTTTCATGTCTTTCTAAAAACAGGACTACTACAATCTCTGGGATACATGAGATAGTAACAAATGAGGATTATAAATGAGTAGCACATAAGAATTATTTTCTTGAATTTAAACTTATTACAGCCAGTTTCAGCATGTAAATATATAATAATGTTGACTAGTGTGTAATTCTTGAACTAAGAAGTATAAATAAAACTTAAAAAGATGTGTGTATAAGTGGTCTCATTGAGTTCAGAAATTTTTTGAACTATCAATATGAGTTCTATTGTAGAAGTATAGCTTTTGCAAAAAGCAGTGAAAAATTTGGACACTTGGGATTGGCTGTAGGGCAGTCTTGAGTTTGCACTATAACTTGTCACAATCATATTACATGTATGATTGTACAGCTATTTAATCTGTCTTACTCTCAGTGTTCTTATCTGAAGTGAAGATTTAATTGTACCTCCTTCACAGAGCTATTTTATAGTTGAAATGAAAATCCATAAGAAGTCTTTTATAAAATTATGAAATATTATGAGATTTCCCATGCAGAGTATTTCTCTAAACCATGAGATCCACCTCCCAGAATAATACCAGTTTAGTGAGAACAGTTTTCAGGGATATCATGAGACACAATCAATCCACCAGTCTTGATTTCCTAAAGCGGATAGCCCCAAACACATTCGTATCTCTTCAAGTCTCTGTATAAAAACATTAGCCAAATATGCAGCCTTCTCCTATATTACCCTCTACAGCATCATCCCTCTACATGAACTAGAACAAGGAGTGGTCATGGGATGACAACTTCCAGACAAGCCCCAGATGACTAGGTTTCTTTGGCAGGTCTTCTAACCAATGTCTTCATTTGTGCCTGCCCTGATCTTTTTCTTTCAGGTAGCCAGCTAGATTATTACTATTTATCTACATATTTATCTTTCCATTTCAGAGATTTGTATTGGATAGAATGGAAACACTGCTGGAAGAGACTCAGAGATGATGCTTAGCACCCCACAAATACTGAGGAACATGAGTGTCTTTCAGGGTAAGGAGAAAGGGAGGGATGCCTTCTTTGAGTCTGGGCAGGAGAAAAGCAGCATGTTTCATGGACACAGAGACCTGCACACGTTCAGTGGTGGTGACCTGGGGAAATGGCAGACCTCAGGGCAGATGGCACAGTGAGGCTTAGAAGGCCAGCCCCTGGCGCTGCCCCAGGCGGGCCTCTAGAGTGGCAAAGTCTTTGACCAGTGAAAGAATCAAACAGGCTGCAACATGGTGGAAGAAAAGAAATGTGGATTTTCCTCTACAGCTTCATCTAAGAAATTAGGCTCATCACTACAATCTCATCCGGGACCTAGTGGGTCCTTGGTCGGTCCACATCGGAAAATACTATGAAATATAGTACGATGAATTTGATATTGGAGCAGTAATATATTGTTTCTAGTAGTAGATGTCCAAAGACGGGTGGGGAATAACTGAAAGTTCTGAAAGTTAAAGGGCTAATGAAATGCAAAATTTAGGTAAAGGATTGATACATCTTATATCTTATGCTATATCTTATATCTTATGGTGTATCTTATATCTTACAGTATATCTTATGTCTTGGAAACTCAAATGTGTACACAAGCCTTAATGGAATTGTAGGCAAATAATATAGGCCTGGTGTAATACCACAGAGAGCAGTGGGGACCATGGGTAACTGGTGAGGAACAAGCTCTATCTGAAGAGGCAGTCACTATTGAACCCCATCTGGAAGTCATCTTGAAGAACTGCAAGCCCAATAATGCCAGATTAATCTGAGAATGGAAGAAACTCCCACAGCACTGAACCTTGTACTTGATGGGCAAGTACATTGGCACCCCACTCCAGTACTGTTGCCTGGAAAATCCCATGGGTGGGGGAGCCTGGTAGGCTGCAGTCCATGGGGTCGCAAAGAGTCAGACACGACTAAGTGAACTCACTTTCACTTTTCACTTTCCTGCATTGGAGAAGGAAATGGCAACCCACCCCAATGTTCTTGCCTGGAGAATCCCAGGGACGGGGGAGCCTGGTGGGCTGCCATCTCTGGGGTCACACAGAGTCGGACACGACTGAAGTGACTTAGCAGCACAGTACAGCCAGAGAGACACACAAGCTTCCATCTTTCTTGGAACAAAATCTCCATGCTGATGTTCTGTAGCCGTTGAGGAAGGAACATATGACAGGCTCCATGAGAGTGTGTAGACTGAACAGCTTCTGTGCATTAGAATACTAACAAGATCAATTTGCTTCCCTTTCCTGGAGCCCAAAAGAAAATGAAGTGTTAGTCACTCAGTCATGCCCAGCTCTTTGTGACCCCATGGACTGTTCATGGGATTCTCCAGGCAAGAATATTTGGGTGGGTTGTCATTCCCTTCTCCAGGGGATCTTCCAGACCCAGAGATCAAACCAGGGTCTTGCTGCCTTGTAAGCAGATTCTTTACTATCTCAGCCACCAGGGAAGCACATGTAAGAAAGTAAGGTACTTTTGTATTCTCCCAGAACAAAAAATAGAGAAACTTCTATTAGTAGAAACAGGTTCAGAAAGCTCAGCAGAAGCTTTCACAGCATGAACAGTCTGGTTGGCTTTTAGATCACTCACTCAGCGGGCCTTTGATTCTCTCCTACCTGTGGAGCAGAAGCCCCTCACCCTCCCCTAACACCTCCTGAACCCGCTCAGCAAGTAAGTGGACCTGACTGAGAATAAGGCAAAGCTGTCCGACAAAGATTTGAGAGAGGAACAGATAATGGTGAAGGGGCAAGGAACTGCTGGGAAAACAACAGAGGGAGAAAAGTGAAGGAAGGGTAAGGCTCTGGGCACTTTGTCACTGACAGGGTAGAGGTGGGGTGGTCATGAGCTCTAAGATTCTCTACTACGTCAGCTCCAGGGATGAAGCACAGCACAAATTCAATGGGTTGTGGAAGTGACCCAAACATTTCCACCTCCCCTAGGACCCTGCGTAGACTGGGATTTAGTGAGTAAACCTGAAAGTGAAAAACTAATTTAAAAATTATCCAGAAATATTGGAGGTGAAGCAGCAATGATAGGAGAAAGAAATTATAAATGAAATTTCATCCTAATCAGAGTAACAAAATGTATATAGCTGAGAAACAAAACAGTTTGAAAATCACTAATCCATGGTAATTCCCATACTGTGCAAGGAAAATCATTAATCCATGATTCCCATACTGTGCAGGGAAACCTGACCCCGCCGTTTGTGTCCTGGGCAAGGAGAGAAAGAGGAAGGGGAAGAGGACAAGATGAAATAAAGAGAGGAAGGGATAAAGAACTTGAGAAATGTTTTCAGGACCTGACACATGCTCCCCTCCTCGAAATCCGTATGAATTTAATTCTCTGAACAACTGTGTGAGGTGTGAACTACCGCCACATCTATGTTGCAGAGGACATAAAATGGCAAAGATGGGTATTGCGTCCCAGAGCTGGTCAGCCCCAAATCCCATGCCCTTAATGCCTTTTTTCTGCTGCTACCCTGTATATTCCCAGCCTCAATTTAGCTTTTGGATATACAGCATCTTTGAGAGTAAAGTTAGAAACAAGGCCAACATCTTTAGGGGATTAAAAAGAGAGAAGTGTTTACTCCTGAGTTTCCATTTTATGTTTATAGTTTTACATTTCTAAAATGTTATTCTAAAAACAGAATGCCAATTTCTAGACATTTTGATGTTTCCCTTAATTTATTTGGGTGAAAGCAGAGAGTTGTTGAAATAAATCAAACAAGTAACTTAAACACATCTCTCAAAGGATTTTGAAAATCTACTTTCTTTCTCTTGTTCTCTAAACACCATTCCTTTTTCTCTGTCTTCCTTTTCTAAAATTATAAATTACAAAAGCAATACTTTATAATGTGGAAACTTTCGGTGTTGTTATTTAAATCTCAGCAGTAAAAGTTGTACCTTTCACTGTAGCTAAGACAATACAGAGAGAAGAAGCCCATCTCTCTTGTCAGCTGGTTAGCTGGACATGAGGAAGCCTGGCCAGTAGCCTGAAGTTTCCCAAGAGATTGAAGGAGGTTCTGAATGTGCAAGTGTGCAGGTTAATAAATGCTCCTGAACTTACGTGAGATCCATGCCAGGGAAGTATCAGGGTTCTTCAAACAATGATACAGGTGTAGGCAAGGGGAGAATTCATGTTTCTCATTCTCTGACTGGACCGAGTCTGACCAAAAAATGGAAGGATTTTTTTTTTTGCATTTATTTTTATTGGAGTATAATTGCTTTATAATGGTATGTTAGTTTCTGCTGTACAACAAAATGAATCAGCAATATGTATACATATATCCCTTCCTGTTGAACCTCCCTCCCACACCTTCCATCCCACCTTTCTAGGTCATCAGAGAAAAACAAATACCATATATTAATGCGTGTATATAGAGTGATTCTTTTTACGCATAGTTTTCTCTCCATGCTTCAGAACACCCTTGTATGGATCAAAGATCCATTTGAGGTTGGCAGCATTTCAGAAGTGGCTTGCCAACTCTTTATTTATTCATTCTTACTTCTCATTCTACTTGCCAGGAATTCATTTGAACATTTCAAGAATCCCTCTGGATAAGATAAAACTATGGATGCATACAAAGGACAATAAAATTAATAAATAAAAACTTTTAAATGTTTAAGAATCTTTATCTCAAAGTAAAATGCAGGGGGGATCTTGCCAGTTTGAAGAGAGCTTTCCCTGGCCCAGCTTTGGCAGATAATGTGGACGCTGGCTCCTGGCTCTGGCTCTCATGCCAGGAGCAGGCTTGGAGCACTCAGGATGGCTTCTCTGAGATAGTGTGGAGTGTGCAGGGAAAATCAAGTGCTCAGGGAGCTTTCTACACAGCATATGCAGAGCCTGGTGAATCCTCTTGCCTCCAGTCTCCCCTTCTCAGCTATGTTAGTCAGGGGTTTCCAGAGAGACAGAGCCAAAGAATGTCTGTATAGAGAACAAGAAATTTGTTTTAAGGATTTGCTCGTGTGATTATGGAGGCTGGTACATCCAAAGTTTGCAGGGTAGACCAGCAGGCTGGAGACTCAGGGAGGAGCTGAAGTTGTAATTCAAATAGAAAGGCCTTCAGGCTAGAGATTGGGAAGAACTGATACTGTAGTTCAAGTCCACAGGCCATCTGTTGGCAGAATTTCTTCTTACTCAAGGATGTCAATCTTTTATTTATATTCAGACCTGAAACTAATTGGATGAGACTCATTTACTTAGGGCAATCTGCTTTACTCCAAGTCAGTGGTTTCAAGCGGTTTTTAAGCTCATCCAAAATTCACCCTCTCAGAAACATCCAAAATAATGCTTGATTATATATCTGAGTATTATAGCCCAGCCAAGGTGACACATAAAATTAGCCATCATAATATCCTCTGCCCTATAACTCCACCAAGGTCAAGTGTTTTTGTTTGTTTGTTTTCAGTAAAGAAGGAAATCTTTAATAACAAAGAGCAAAATACAAAAATAATTACTATAAAAATTAAAATAATAGCATAGGGGCTCACTTTACCAGATATCAAGACATACTACCCCCCTAAAATCCAGGCATTTTCTTGACATTAATATAATGTAATTGAGTGTCTAATGGACATCTCCAACTCCGAATGTTCAAAGCTCATTTTTCTTCCAAAGTTGGAAGACTCCTTCCATTGCCCCACCTCCACCTTGGGTTCCTCCCTCTTCCACACATAATCTTTGTGGTCTGCCAGGGCTCACAGTCCTGGAGACGCCAGAGTGGACACCTGATCAATACCTGAACAGTTATTCTATTTATCCCTCCTGTCCACAGTGATTCATGAGAGACAAATGAGTGACCACGTCAGTCCAATCAATGCTTTGCCACCATGGACTTCTGTGTGTAGCAGGTAGGATATCCTCTTTATTTCAGCAAGATTTGAGGATGGGATAGGACGCAAGTGTGGCAACTTCTAGCAGCCATCCTTCCAGGACAAGGAGTCTGCCTGTGAATTAAGCCAACACAAGTGAAGACAAGAAATGGGAAGATTGAGATAATGTCTAGATGGCATCATTATGTCACGCAGAGACACCTGTGCCTCCACTTTCTAGAATCAGAAAGCCCCATGCTAGTTTGACTTGGGTTTTGACCACTTACATGCTGAAGATCACCAAGATAAAGGAATTCTTTTGAACTGTGGTGTTGGAGAAGACTCTTGAGAGTCCCTTGGACTGCAAGGAGACCCAACCAGTCCATTCTGAAGGAGATCAGCCCTGGGATTTCTTTGGAGGGAATGATGCTGAAGCTGAAACTCCAGTACTTTGGCTACCTCATGCAAAGAGTTGACTCACTGGAAAAGACTGATGCTGGGAGGGATTGGGGGCAGGAGGAGAAGGGGACGACAGAGGATGAGATGGCTGGACGGCATCATTGACTCTATGGACGTGAGTCTGAGTGAACTCCAGGAGTTGGTGATGGACAGGGAGGCCTGGCGTGCTGCGATTCATGGTGTTGCAAAGAGTCAGACACAACTGAGTGACTGATCTGATCTGATCTGATCTGGTGGGTCAGATGGTAAAGAATCCACCTGCAATGCAAGAGACCTGGGTTTGATCCCTGGGTTGGGAAGATCCCATGGAGGAGGGCATGGCAACCCACTCCAGCAATCTTGTCTGGAGAATCCCCATGGACAGAGGAGCCTGGCGGGGTATAGTCCATGGAGTTGCAAAGTCAGATATAACTGAGCAACTAAGCACAACACAACAGCCAAGGTAAAAGACGTTGTTGAAGGAGATTGATTTACACCGGGAGGCACATGAGTAGAAAGTTATTTCCTGTCAGAAGTTAAGCATCAGGTTATCACCCAGTCAAGGAAGTTACCTCAGTTTTACCACATACAAAGTGAGAAGGGGGAAAGTTGAAGAAATGATTGCTGGATAATTCAAGTTATCCTAGATGCAAAAGTTTTTAAGCATAGCTCAGACACACCCTGACATATGATGGCAATTTTGGAAGTTGGTCCAGATATGAAAATAGAAGGACTTCGAATCACCTTCCAAAACATAAATTAGCCATACAAAACACTCTCTCTATAACACACTAAGACCTGGATTGATGACATGGAATATCTAAGGTAATTAACATGACTTTAGCTTCCATGGCAGCTGAGTCATTTTTATTGCTTTTACAACTACATTTTGATGTCAAAGCACATGAGGTTTCTGTATTTACAGTTGTTCTGTTAATGCATTATAATTACAGATGTGATCAAAAAGAGAAGTTTGATTTTTTGCCTAAATGACACCTTTAATCACTTCTGAATAAGGCATGCCTCCAATTAGAGATATCTCAGAAAATCACACTGAATAGCATCATTTATTAGAATTCTAAATAGAAGCTCTTTATTTCAATGCCGTCTCCCTTTAATCTGCTTTCCTAGAGAAGGGCATAGTTTCCTGCACATTATGGCAGAGTAAAATTCTTTGCCTAGAGTTGAGCTTAGCATATTCTCCACCAGAGCAATCACTAAACAATTTTTTCTCTATTAAAATAAATTCAACAAACTGTTCTGAGTACCCATCAAATACCAAATAGTATTAAAAAATGTGCATTTGGAAGTCTTCAAATCCGTCCACACTAAATTTAGGATATAATGGAGGTTGCAAGTGTATTGAGTTAGGCCTTGAAGTAGGATATGACTAGCAAAGAAAGGAGCGTATACTTCATGCACAAAGAGTGGCCTGAGTGACTATGAAGTCTGGGAGGTGGAAAAAGACAACGTTTGGAAATGAAATTAAGTTAAGATGATGTCATAGTGGGTAAAGATGGGCCCTAATTCAATGACTAATCTCTTTTTTATAATTTATTTATTTTTAATTGGAGGATAATTGCTTTACAATATTGTGTTGGTTTCTGCCATACATCATCATGAATCAGTCATGGGTATACACTGAGACTCAGAGGAAGATGGTCATGTTAAGACATGGATAGAAGCTGAAGTTACAATACTGTAAGTGGTGGAATGCCAAGAATTGCTAGTGATCACTAGAAGTTAGGAATAAAAGAAGGGTCCTCTCCCAAAGACTTCAGATAGAGCATGGCCTGCCATCTACCATGAGAATGGGGTGCTCCTAAAGTCACTGAACCCAAAAAGGAGAAGCAAAAGAAATAGGTCTGGTATCAACACCCTTTCCCAGCAGAATGAACTCAGCAGATAAGCAAAGACTGAAACTATCATGGAGCTTTCTGATTCTAGAAAGTGGAGGTACAGGTGACTCTCTCCGTGTGGTAAAATGATGCCATCTAGACATGATCTGTCTCCCTATTTCTTGTCTTCATTTGTATTGGCTCATGAGCAATAAACAAATGGTTGGCACTGAGATTTGGAAGTTTGCTATGTCACATTATCTCATTTTAAGAAAACAATAACATTGACCTAGTATTTCCTCTTGCTTTTTAGTTGCGTATGCCACCCCAGCTTCTTTTTCTCTGACATTCCCAGAAGAAGTGGCTTTATTTGATAGCCAACTTTTGCTTCCTAGTGGCTCAGATGGTAAAGACTCTGCCTGCAGTGTAGGACACCCAGGTTTGATTCCTGGTTTAGGAAGATACACTGGAGAAGGGAATGGCTACCCATTCCAGTATTCTTTCCTGGATAATTCCATGCACAGAGGAGCCTGGTGAGCTACAATCCATGGGGTCGCAAAAAGTCCAATACAATTGAGCAACTAATACTTTTTTCTCTTTACCCAGTGATTCAACACCCTATTATAGACACTTAATGGTTCATAACCTCTCACTTCCAGACACTAGGATGAAAACAATTTTTCCCGAAGCTGTATATCAACATGTCTCATGAGACTATTTCTTATAAGTTTCACTATTATTTTTCTTTCATAGAAAGGCATTTATCCCGAAGACTAAACTCTGTGGTAACCAGGGCAACATGAAAAGGGGCTAGTCCTCTGTGCATCCGCAGTGCCTAGTGTCATGCCCTTCACAAGGCAGGAACTCAGCCAGTATTTTGTACAGAAACATTGAATGAGCATGTTTATGATGTTATTTAAGGCAAAAAATACTTGAAAATATCCAAGGTGTCCATTAAAAAAAAATTAAAAACAGAGATTAGAAAGTTTGGCTACTCAAATGGAATGGGTGAGGTCTATGGAATTACCACAGCTTCAGTGGCAAAGGGAGGCATAAGCAGCTAAAAAGCAAGAGGAAATACTAGATCAATGTTATTGTTTTCTATTTTCAGTAGAAATAAATGTCATAGTTAAAAAGTCAAGGCTTAACATCACTGGTTGTAGAACTGAAACCTAGCCCTTGTCCCTGTTATACAAGTTTTGGGGCAAATTTCCTAACCACTCTTTGCTTTCTTATCCTCATTTGTGAATAAGGAGTGTTAAATAACTTTATCAGTCTCAGGACTTTGTTTATGAGGATGACATGTTTAATTACCATAGAATATTCAGCACATAAATAGGCATTTAACAGCCTAGATCATATTCCTGTTATCTTTTTTCTCCTCATTAGCACAACCTTTGTGACACTTAGGCATTCTTTTCACAGCTTGTTTTCTTAATCATTCTTTTAGAGCTTTTCATAATCTCTGTTGAAGTCTTTTCAAGGTGCAAGTAATAGAAGCCCAACTTACATTATCTGGAGCCAGAAAGGAGAATCCATTTGCTTATATAAATAATAAGGAGAGATTCTTTTGCCCCCTTTAGCCTCTCTGGTGTCCAGCCTGATTTCAGCTTGCCTTCCATTTATTTAAGAAAAACAGAGGTGCTAAAATAATGGCTCAAATTGTGAAACAGTAAAGGCCTGGCTTTCCTGATGGGCAAGATTACTGGGAGGCAACAATGTCTACATGACTACTCCTCATACAATGAGACCTGTATTCTTGTAAGAGTTGTATTCAGTTCAGTTCAGTTCAGTCGCTGTCTTGTCTGACTCTTTGCGACCCCATGAATCACAGCACGCCAGGCCTCCCTTCCATCACCAACTCCCGGAGTTCACCCAAACTCATGTCCATCGAGTCGGTGATGTTGTGTTCAATATGTTACAAAGTTTGTGGAAACAATGGAAAGGATTAAAAAAAAGACCAAAAAAGAAAGATAAAGCAGTGTGAAAGATGTCATAAATAAAAAAGAATTAAGATTGGTTTGGAGAAGTAACATTTTGGCTCAGCTTCATAGTAAAATTATACAAGATGTAATTTATTACTAAGAGGATGTTGACCAATTATTTGCTAACTCAACAGAAACCAAAACAAATGCTGATAAATAAGTGAAAGCAAAAAAGAGCTCAGTTAGAAAATACTATTCTCCAAGCCAGGCTTCAGCAATATGTGAACTGTGAACTTCCTGATGTTCAAGCTGTTCTTAGAAAAGGCAGAGGAACCAGAGATCAAATTGTCAACATCCGCTGGATCATCGAAAAAGCAAGAGTTCTAGAAAGACATCTATTTCTGCTTTATTGACTATGCCAAAGACTTTGACTGTGTGGATCACAATAAACTGTGGAAAATTCTGAAAGAGATGGGAATACCAGACCACCTGATCTGCCTCTTGAGAAATTTGTATGCAGGTCAGGAAGCAACAGTTAGAACTGGACATGGAACCACAGACTGGTTCCAAATAGGAAAAGGAGTTTGTCAAGGCTGTATATTGTCTCCCTGTTTATTTACT
>NW_011494935.1:4706804-4723407 GCF_000754665.1 Bison bison bison | reverse complement strand
AGCTTATGTGCAGAGTACATCATGAGAAACACTGGACTGGAAGAAACACAAGCTGGAATCAAGATTGCCGGGAGAAATATCAATAACCTCAGATATGCAGATGACACCACCCTTATGGCAGAAAGTGAAGAGGAACTAAAAAGCCTCTTGATGAAAGTGAAAGTGGAAAGTGAAAAAGTTGGCTTAAAGCTCAACATTCAGAAAACGAAGATCATAGTATCCAGTCCCATCACTTCATGGGAAACAGATGGGGAACCAGTGGAAACAGTGTCAGACTTTATTTTTGGGGGCTCCAAAATCACTGCAGATGGTGCCTGCAGCCATGAAATTAAAAGACGCTTACTCCTTGGAAGGAAAGTTATGACCAACCTCGACAGCATATTCAAAACCAGGGACATTACTTTGCCAACAAAGGTTCATCTAGTCAAGGCTATGGTTTTTCCTGTGGTCATGTATGGATGTGAGTGTTGGACTGTGAAGAAGGCTGAGCGCCGAAGAATTGATGCTTTTGAACTGTGGTATTGGAGAAGACTCTTGAGAGTCCCTTGGACTGCTAGGAGATCCAACCAGTCCATTGTGAAGGAGATCAGCCCTGGGATTTCTTTGGAAGGAATCATGCTAAAGCTGAAACTCCAGTACTTTGACCACCTCATGTGAAGAGTTGACTCATTCATTGGAAAAGACTCTGCTTCTGGGAGGGATTGGGGGCAGGAGGAGAAGGGGACGACAGAGGATGAGATGGCTGGATGGCATCACTGACTCGATGGACATGAGTCTCAGTGAACTCCGGGAGTTGGTGATGGACAGGGAGGCCTGGTGTGCTGCGATTTATGGGGTCACAAAGAGTCGGACACGACTGAGCGACTGAACTGAACTGATCCCATCTTTACCTTTTAAAAAATCTGAGTTGATTGCAGAAAGTGAGTGTGGAATTTCTGTCCCAGGTAAATAATATTAACTAATGCTGTTATCAATCTCAACACCAATAGTGTTTGGCAGTAAACTGCTATGAACCATAAATTGAAAGGTGAACAGCCGCTGTCCTTTTCCATGCCATTGAGAAACCTGTGGTCTAGAGGGAGAGCATTACTAGTTAATATCTATCATCTTTCTCTACTGAATCTCAGAATTTCATATTTTGTAGCTGTGTAATATAGCAACTGGGCTTCCCCAGTGGCTCAGCAGTAAAGAATCCACCTGTCAACTCGGGAGATGCAGGTTCAATCCCCGGGTCGGGAAGATCCTCTGGAGAAGGAAATGGAAACCCTCTCCAGTATTCTTGACTGGGAAATCCCATGGACAGAGGAGCCTGGCAAGCTATAGTCCATGGGGTCTTAAAGAGTCAGACATGACTTAGGGACTAAACAAAAACAACAGTGTAGCAACCAATAGGACGGAATTCGTCACATCAATGCTTGTGACTTGGGAAGCCCCTCTTCCCTGTGGGCTTCCCCCACAACTCAGCCAGTAAAGAATCTGCCTGCAATGTAGGAGACATCAGTTCGATTCCTGGGTCAGGAAGATCCCCTGGAGAAGGAAATGGCAACCCACTCCAGCATTCTTGCCAGGAGAATCCCATGGACAGAGGAGCCTGGCAGGCTACAGTCCATGGCGTTGCAAGAGTCAGACATGACTTAGTGACTAAACCACCACCACCGCCTCCCTGTGGCATGATCAAGGGCCCGGGCTCCAGCTTTTGGTCACCCAGAACTGATTTCTTTCAATGCTTCACCAGGGTCACTTTCCATGCAGCCTTTCCCTAAAGTTGTCTGTAGTGACGAGCTTCTTAACTAGTCACACCACAGCCTTTGGAAGATCTTGGACAAGTTCATGCTTACTCTTATGTGTTATTCTCTAAAGGGAATTGCTAAGTCAAATTATATGGACTCTTGAGAATTTTATACATCTCATCACATTGTGTTTCTTATCAGTGCTAAATGAGAGTATCTGTTTTCCCAACTTTCCCCAACATTGTTATAATTTTTGCTCATCTTATTTTCCAATTTCTTATTCATGAAAAAAACATTTTACTTTACATGTCTTCAGCGGTTAGTGAGATCAAGTATTTCCATGTGTCTATCGGCCACTTTTACTTCTTTTATGAGCTGTGTGGAAATGGCAAGTTTGAAAATAGACACAATTCTGAGCTATCAGGTTAAATAGAATTGAATTCAGTGAAATGACAAGCCGCTTACAGTGGAAACAAAACTCACAAATAACCTTTCCTGAAGAATGTAAGAAAAGTTATATTATTTCTAATTACCTCTGGATCATTTATTTGCTTTTTCTCTCTTGCTAGTGAATGACCTGAATGCAGTATGCCTATCTTTGTCAAGGAGTGTTCTTTGTTGTTCTTCTATCAATGATTCTTATGTACATATTATAAGTGTATAGATTTAGGACACTTAAATTCCCATCTAGGGTTTCTGAATAATAGAAGAAGCTGGGGAAATAGACTTAGGTTACTGAAAATTCTTTCAGAAGAAATTCGTATAAGCCTCAGAACTCTGTTTGATCCTTGAGGGAAATAAGTGGCAAGATTCACAAATGTTGTCTTCATGCAGAATAAAAGTCATATTCAGAGCCCCTTTGTCAGTTCTTCAACTCTAGAAGCTGCATCTCAGAAATCCTTCAAAAAAACCTCTGCATTTGTATTGTTTAATTTTAACTTTTCCAAATGTGCTTATTGAATGTTTATCAAAGCAGAAAACTAAGACCAAGAGAGGATTCAAACCCAGGATTCCTGGCACTTAGTCCAGTCTTCTATCATTACAATGTGACTTTCCAATATCATTGTTGTTCAGTCGCTAAGTCGTGTCCAACTCTTTGCAACCCCATGAACTGCAGCATGACAGAGTTCCCTATATGTCAGTATCTGAGGTCATAATCACTAGACTTTGATCTAGCAATGGGGCATGAGGGATGGGACCACACATTACAAGCATCAGGTTTGTTTTTGCGTTGCTGCACCAAGATTTTCCCAGTTGTGTGCCTGCAAGTGAAATGCTTGTATCTGGCCGGTCCTATTCTAGATTTACCCAAACATAGGCTCAGTGATTGAAACCTAAAGCAGTTCCATTTTTTTTAACAAGCTCCCAAAGGTTTTGCTATTGCAAACTCTTCCCTGTGATAATTATTGCCTCTCTTCCTTTTTCAGGGGAGGCATTAGTGTGGACTCAAATTTTATTTCACCTTCTTAAAGATTTTGTTGTGGTATTTATGCACTGACCATTTAAACTCATTTACTAATCTGAGGAGAGTTAGAAAAAGGAAAAAAAACTATGTGAGAGTCAGGATGTAGAAACAAATTAACTATTAATGATCCAGAAGGTTTGGATGAATGGTATTCCCCAGTCACCAAAAAACAGCATTCTTTATTTAAGAGGGCCTTCACTTAGCTGTTTTGATAAGAGCTAGTCAACTGAAAGACATCTTTGAACAAATAATAAAGAACATGGTGTCTCATGCATAAACAATATGACGTCCTGAGAGATGGGTGGATGGGCTTGCAGCCAGACAGGTCTGGCTGTGAATCTCAGCTCCTCTCCTTATTAACTTTGTAGCCTTGCTTGAACAATTTAAATATTCTCATTTTGAGTCTCATTATCTGCACATTCAGACTAATACTTATTCTTCTTTATAAATTTGTAAATATTTTTAAAGTTCCTAGTATTTTGTAGATATATTCAATAAGGTCCAAGATAGGAGATGATTAATCAAAAATACAGACAATGACCAGTGCCAAAGAATGTGTCAGAACATGGAATGGCTGGATTTTATAACTGGTAACTTTTGTTTAATATAGGTCTATCTGAATATTCTGTTTATGGTTTTATCGACCTGAAAGATTAACAAAACAAGAATAGATATCAATTATTTTTCCTCACGTCAAATAATGTGATAAGAAACAAGAGAAGCAAACTTTCAGCCTCCAGTAGTTTTAGTCTTTTGTGTTACTAAAACTTCCTTTCCCTGGGATAAATAAATCAGTTAATCCAATAAAAAAAGAAAGCCACTAATTCTAATGAGTAGGCCCTTGGAGGAGAGGAACCAATAAGAAATATGCTCCCATTTCTGCTGTAACAAGCACAGGAGAATGCAGGGGTAAACCTTGCTTTACATGACAAAAGAAAAATGAAAATATTCTAAGAAGATTGAGCCCTGGTACTGGATGGAAGACGTGCAGTGCTTGTCCTGTTCATATGAACCTGGGAACCCCAACTCAACTTCTTGGCTTTCTGAATTTGAAGAAGCAACTGGATAGACCCATCAGAAGCCCTATTCCTTGTGTCCAGGTGGGACTATCAGTCAAGGTACCCACATTCCCCACTTCTGGACTGGGCTTTGTGAAGCAGTCAGCCAGTCTTCCTCACCTCAGTGATTTGTA
The DNA here is from genome assembly GCF_000754665.1 of Bison bison bison. Lineage (NCBI taxonomy): Eukaryota > Metazoa > Chordata > Mammalia > Artiodactyla > Bovidae > Bison > Bison bison. The sequence continues at coordinate 4,719,020 of NW_011494935.1, read as the reverse complement.
CTGGGGAAGGCATGTCACCCTCAGGCCATGTGAAGTCCTCTTGGAGAGATTCATATGCACTCGTAGATGGAGAAAAAATGGAAAGAATGGCAGACTTTATTTTCTTGGGCTCCAAAGTCACTGTGGACAGTGACTGCAGCCATGAAATTAAAGGACCCTTGCTCCTTGGAAGGAAAGCTATGAAAAATGTAGACCATGTTTTAAAAAGGAGAGAAATCACTTTGCTAAGAAAAGGTCCATATAGTCAAAGCTATGGTTTTTCCAGTAGTAATGTACTGATGTGAGAGTTGGACCATAAAGAAGGCTGAGTTTCAGAGAACTGATGATCTCAAACTGTGGTGCTGGAGAAGATTCTTGAGAGTCCCTTGGAAAGGAAGGAGATCAAACCCAGTCAATCCTAAAGGAAATTAATCCTGAATATCATTGGAAGGACTGATGCTGAAGCTGAAGTTCCAGTACTTTGGCCCCCTATCTGAAGAGCCAACTCATTGGAAAAGACCCTGATGCTGGAAAAGATTGAGGGCAGGAGAACTGAGCTACAGACAATGACATGGTTGCATGGCATCACCAACTCAATGGATATGAGTTAGAACAAGCTCTGGGAGATGGAGAGGGACAAGGAAGCCTGGCGTGCTGCAGTCCATGGGGTTGCAAAGAGTCAGACATGACTTTTAGCCACTGAAGAACAATAACATACACACTTGAAGAAAGATCTCTTTTCTTTTTCTTTCCCTCAAGCTGAGAAAAGAGGGAGGGGGAAGAGGAAGAGTTTACCATTGAGACTGTTTACAAAACCCAGGACTTTTCAGTTACATGAGTCAAGATATTCCTCTCTTGTGATTGAGCTGATTTGACTTGACCCATATAGAGTCTAATTTCATGGGTCTGAGAAAAAACTGGAAAGGACTGTGTCCTCCCACGCACTTTGATTCTGCCAGCTACCTAGGTAGTCTTCAGCAATGTTTCGCTGTTTTTAAGCCTTTTAAGTAAATGTTCTGAGATGTTGTTATTGCTGCTGCTATTGTCATTCTTGTGTTGATATGAAACAGTGAATGTCAAGACTCTGCTTTTTATCTCACTAATTTTGACCTGACCCTGGCAGTTGCTTATCTCGAGGTATAGGTATTCTCCTGATTCTTCATCCTGGGTGAGCTTTAGAGCATACAGTCAACTGGAAAGGCCAAAAACAAGACTGGCTTTCTGAGAAAGAGCCTGCCAGGAAATGCTGCTACAAACATATTGTGTGAGCATCTGGCCTCAGCAGCAGTGAGAAGCTACCAAAAAAAAAAAGAAAAGAAAAAAATAAGATGGAGAAATGGGTTTACAAGCAACAGCTTGGGATCATGTGGGTCCAGAAGATACAGCTTTTACATATATCCACTGCCCTTAGGATGGAATCCTCAAGAAACAAGCCTCAACCCATTCATCGAATGGAATGTATTTAGGAATTTGCTGTAAAGCCCGTCTACAATCTGGATGAAATTTGTCTTATTCTAAATTCAAAAAATAATTCACTCTGTAGTTGGACCTCCTCCGCTGAACATACTGTGCAGTTTTTTTGGGTACCAGGCCAAGAGGCGAGCTTCCAGTCTGCTTCTCTCCTCCTGCTTCCACCCCCTTTATTCTTGAAACTTCTCCAATCAGAAGTGACCTTGTAGGTCACTGGTATCTAGCCAATATTCCTCAGAGGGATTTGGATTGCAACAAAGAGCAACTTTTGAAATTAGATAGACCTGGGTTTCAATCTTATTTTTCATTCTTCCCTTTCTGTTTTCTTTCTTCATCATTTAAGGAGTGCATATGTGCTAAACACTGTATTATATACTAGAGATGCAGGGATGAACTAAAAAGAAGTCTCTGCTTTCTTGAAATATAGACAGACATTAAATGAATAAACACCTTAAATAGTTTCTTGGCATCAAGTCATTTTCTCTGCTTGGCCTCAGTTTCCTCATCTGTAATATGGATAGGAAAATTCCCACCTTGCTTGACTGTTTTGGTTACTATAGCTTTATAATATAGGTTGAAATCAGAAAGTGAGATGCCTTCGCTTTTGTTCTTCTTTCTCAAAATTGCTTTGGCCAGTTGGAGTCTTCTAGTTCCATACAAATTTTAAATTGTTCTATTTTTGTGAAAAATGACATTGGAATCACCTTTAAACTGTAGATCACTTTGGTTAGTAGGATATTTTATAATATTAATTCTTCCAATCCATAATATGAAATATTTTTATTTGTTTCTTCTTCAGTTTATTTCATCAGCGTATTATAGATTTCAGTGTACAGATCTTTCACCTCCTTGGTTAAATTCATTCCTAAGTGTTTTATTCTTTTTGATGTTATTTTAAGTAAGGTTGTTTCCTTAATTCCTCATTCTAATAGTTCATTGTTGGGTGTATGGAAATGCAACTGATTTTTGTATATTGAGTTTATATCCTTCAACTTTATTGAAATCATCTATTAGATCTAACATTTTTTGGTGGAGTCTTTAGTTTTCTATACAAAATATTATGTTATGTGCAAAAAGAGACAATTTTACTTCTTCATTTTTAATTCAGATGTCTTTTATTCTTTGTCTTGACTAATTTCTCTGGCTACAACTTCCTGTATAATGTTTAATGAAAGTGGTGAGCATGGGCATCTTTGTCTCAGAGGAAAAGCTTTCAGCTATTTCACTATTGAGTGGGATGTCAACTGTGGGCTTGTCACATATGGCTTTTATTATATTGAGGTATGCTTCCTTTGTATGCAGGTCAGGAAGCAACAATTAGAACTGGACATGGAACAACAGACTGGTTCCAAATAGGAAAAGGAGTTTGTCAAGGCTGTATATTGTCACCCTGTTTATTTAACTTATATGCAGAGTACCTCATGAGAAATGCTGGACTGGAAGAAACACAAGTTGGAATCAAGATTGCCGGGAGAAATATCAATAACCTCAGATATGCAGATGACACCACCCTTATGGCAGAAAGTGAAGAGGAACTCAAAAGCCTCTTGATGAAAGTGAAAGAGGAGAGTGGAAAAGTTGGCTTAAAGCTCAACATTCAGAAAACAAAGATCATGGCATCCAGTCCCACCACTTCATGGCAAATAGATGGGGAAACAGTGGAACAGTGTCAGACTTTATTTTTCTGGGCTCCAAAATCACTACAGATGGTGACTGCAGCCATGAAATTAAAAGATGCTTAGTCCTTGGAAGGAAAGTTATGACCAACCTAGATAGCATATTCAAAAGCAGAGACATTACTTTGCCAACAAAGGTCCGTCTAGTCAAGGCTATGGTTTTTCCTGTGGTCATGCATGGATGCGAGAGTTGGACTGTGAAGAAGGCTGAGCACCAAAGAATTGATGCTTTTGAACTGTGGTGTTGGAGAAGACTCTTGAGAGTCCCTTGGACTGCAAGGAGATCCAACCAGTCCATTCTGAAGGAGATCAGCCCTGGGATTTCTTTGGAAGGAATGATGCTAAAGCTGAAACTCCAGTACTTTGGCCACCTCATGCAAAGAGTTGACTCATTGGAAAAGACCCTGATGCTGGGAGGGATTGGGGGCAGGAGGAGAAGGGGACAACAGAGGATGAGATGGCTGGATGGCATCACTGACTCTATGGACGTGAGTCTCAGTGAACTCCGGGAGTTGGTGATGGACAGGGAGGCCTGGCGTGCTGGGATTCATGGGGTCGCAAAGAGTCGGACACGAATGAGCGACTGATCTGATCTGATCTGATGCTTCCTTTATACCCAGTTTGTTGAGAGTTCTTATCATAAAAGAATGTTGAATTTTGTCAATTTTTCTTATATCTGTTGAGATGATCATATGCTCTTTATTAGTGTGGCATATGAAATTAATTGATTTGAGGTTGTTGAACCATCTTTCTGTCCCTGGAATATATCCCATTTGATCATGATGTATGATCCTTTTAATATATCATGAAACTGGTTTGCTAATATTTTGTTGAGGATTTTTGCATGTATGTTAATCAGGGATTGGCACAATTTTAAATATTGGCACAATGTTCTTTTCTTTTTTTGTTGTGTTCTTGTCTCACTTTTGGATCAGGATAATATTGACATTATATAATGAGTTTAGAAGGGTTTCCTCCTCTTCTATTTTTTGGAAGAATATGAGAAGTGTTGGTATTATTTATTCTTTAAATATTTGGTAGAATTCAACAAGGAAGCCTGGAGTTTTTAATTTGATTTGATCCTAGATTTTTCTTTGTTTAAAGGATTTGATTACTGATTCAGTTTCCTCCCTAGTAATTGGTCTCTTCAGATTTTCTATTTCTTCATGGTTAAGTCATGGTGGAGTCCATGTTTCTAGAAACATATATTATATTACTTTTAGGTTCTCTCCAGTTTGTTGGCTTATAATTATAATCTGAGCCTTTGTGTTTCTGTAGTATCAGTTATAATATCTCATCTTTCATTTCTAATTTTATATTTGAGTCATCTCTCTTTTTTTCCTGGTAAGTCTAGTTAGAAGTTTGTCTATTTGTTCATTTTCAAACAACAAGTTTTTAGTTTTTCTTAATCTTTTCTATTATTTTTTAAATATCTATTCCATTTATTCCCACTTTGATCATTGTTATTTTCTTCCTTCTGTTAGCTTTGGTCTTAGTTTGTTCTTCTATTTTTAGTTTCTTTAGGTTATGGTTAGGTTGTTTACATTTGACAGTTTCAAAGATGCTTTTTGGTTGTCATAACTGGTAGGGGAAGAGAGAAAGGTGTTACTTGCATCTAGTTGGTACAGGCCAGGGATGGTGCTAAACATTTTACAATGCACAGGATGCCACCCACACACCCCCTCAGCACACACTTCCCCCTGTACACACGTACAAGAATGAATGATTGGGACAATATGTCATATCAAGGTTGAGAATATGTGCTGTTAAATGCAGTGGAAATGAAAATTTAGATTATTTCAATTAGACCTGGGACTTCCCTGGGGATTCAGTAGTTAAGAGTCCACATCTCCATTGTGGGGGGCATGGGTTTGATCCCTGGCCAAGGAACTAAGATCCCACATGCCATGCAGCACAGTCAAAATGAATGCAACTAGGCCAGAATGTAGCTAAACATGGGTGGGGGCAAGATGGACTAAAAGGGGAGAACTGGCAAGGTCTAAGAGGCAATAGTACCCTCTGAGATCTTAAAATCTCATTGAGGAAAGAAGAGTCACACATGAAAATAATTTATGGAACAAAATTAAGACATCTTATACTTGAAGTCAGATGATAATTCTTCCAGATCTGCTGTTGACTTATCATATTGACAATGGGCAAGCCACTTACTCGTCCTCGTCTGCTAAACTTAGCATTAACAATGGAATAGATAGTTCCGAAGACAGATCCAACACTAGCATTTCATTTTTAACTATAGTCACTAGTTTAATACACATAGACTTTTGACACTAGTATCACAGGCAAGTTCTTTCACATATTAGGTAGGAGGATTTTGATAGGATTTTGAGCCTCAGTTTTATTGCTTATAACTGGGGGAAATAATAAATAACTTGGAGCAGAGAACCTGGCCTATAGATGCTATCGTATTATGGTCCAAGGAGCATATTTTCATCTTTTTCATGACTGTGCATTTGGGTGAAGGCATGCTTCCATAGTACTAATCAGGAACAACAACAAAAAAGGGTCATGTCCTTTCCAGGGTAAGTGCGTACAATTTCCCAATAAGCCTCTTAGTGTGCTCCAAACACTATTCTGACTGTGCATCGTGGGTAAGTCATTGCCCTTCTGAAAACTTGGCCACCCCATCTGAGAGGTGGAAAAACTATCACCTTAAAAGAACAGTAGTGTATCTCTAATATTTCTACTTAAATCTATTTTCTCTATTTCCTAGTGCCCCTGAAAGTCTTCCAGGATATTCTCACTTTTCCATCTGTAGGTCCAAATTGCAATAATAAATCTTGTCTTCAAGTCAGCTAAGAACTCTCCTTATTGCTACTATTCTAGGAAATAGGTAAAAATATAATTAAATTTAAAACCTAGTGTTAAAAAAAATAAGCTGATTCAGAGATTAAAAATAGACTTGGAGGGAGTTCCCTCGTGGCCTAGTGGGTAGGAATCGGCCCAGTTCAGTCCTTGGTCAGGGAACTGAGACCCAGCAAGCCACATAGCATGACATAAATAAGTAAATAAAAAACTGGAGAAGACAGTCTCTGTCTCAGTTGAGATAGGGAGTGCAGTTTAGGGAAGAATCATGCGGAAAGAAAAAAACCAGAGTATGGGTGACAGCTATGGTTTTTGTGATGTACTGGAATTTAAAATTCAGTGGAGAATAAGGAGCTCCAAGATATATTAGTCTGGAATAGGAATGGAAGTTTTTCTCAAAAACTTTTCAATTTTTAGCAGAATGCAATAAAGCTTTAATTAGAAATTTTAAATCTCAATGTAAAGGAATTTAGGAGGTATCAAAGAAAAGACTGAGTTTCTTGTCTAGATGGATGCAGGACAAAGTAGACAAGAGTTTATGCAAGATAAGAGTTCGAGACAGTTAGGACTTGGAAGAAATAAGTCTTTGAGGAATCCTTGAAATTATACAAAGGAGCCTATATCTTCAGAGGCCAGAAATTGGGGTTTAAGTCAGGTTTACTTAGATTTCTAAGGAAGGAGACCCACCGGACTAAAAGCCCTACATAAGTCATTCAGTTCAGTTCAGTCGCTCAATCGGGTCCATACTCTTTGTGACCCAGTGAACCGCAGCATGCCAGGCCTCCCTGTCCATCACCAACTCCCGGAGGTTAACCCAAACCCATGTCCATTGAGTCGGTGATGCCATCCAACTATCTCATCCTCTGTCATCCCCTTCTCCTCCTGCCCTCAATCTTTCCCAGCATCAGGGTCTTTTCAAATGAGTCAGTGCTTCGTATCAGGTGGCCAAAGTATTGGAGTTTTAGCTTCAACATCAGTGCTTCCAATGAACACCCAGGACTGATCTCCTTTAGGATGGACTGGTTGGATCTCCTTGCAGTCCAGGGGACTCTCAAGAGTCTTCTCCAACATCACAGTTCAAAAGCATCAATTCTTCAGCACTCAGCTTTCTTGGAGTCCAACTTTTGCATCCATACACGACTACTGGAAAAACCATAGCCTGGACTAGCTGGACCTTTGTTGACAAAATAATACTAAAGGGAGACTAATAATTTCAGACCTAGAAAGAGTGTTTGGATATATTACTTTGAAAAAATTGGTACTACAAGAGATAAACTAGATATTGCAGAGAGATTTTTGTGTAAAGAAAGAAGTCTCAATTGAACTTTAACATGTAACAATATGTACTAAATAGCAGTACTCTGGAGAAACACACGTTTTACTAACATAAATGTAGGAGGAAAAAAATTCTGTTGGTTCCTCCATTTATCACCCATTAGGTCAAATTTATTTTTAAACTTCCAATTTCATAGGGGTCTGCTGATAGTAAGCTTGCACATTAAATCCATTTCTTCTTGAATTGTGCCACAAATAATAAAGCTGTAATACAAATTCATTAGCAGTAAAACTTACTTGATGTGTATATGGCTGAAAAAGTTTTAATGATCACAGATACAGTTTCAGAAGCTCTGAATATTGACTTACTTATGAATAAAAAAGAGAGAAAAGTATTTTAAGTAAAATATTTACATATAAAAACTAATAATTGTTTAAAATTATCTACTAGAGCTCCTCAGTTGATTTGTCAGTCAGTTCAGTCACTCAATTGAGTCCAACTGTGTGACCCCATGGACTACAGCACACCAGGCTTCCCTGTCCATCACCAACTCCTGGAGCTTGTTCAAACTCATGTCCATTGAGTTGGTGATACCATCCAACCATCTCATCCTCTGTCATCCCCTTCTCCTCCTGCCTTCAATCTTTCCCAGCATCAGGGTCCTTTCCAATGAGTCACTTCTTCGCAGCAGGTGGCCAAAGTATTGGAACTTCAGATTCAGCATCAGTCCTTCCAATGAATATTCAGAACTGATTTCCTTTAGGATGGACTAGTTGGATCTCCTCGCAGTCCAAGGGACTCTCAAGAGTCTTCTCCAACACCACAGTTCAAAAGCATCAGTTCTTCGGCACTCAGCTTTCTTTATGGTCCAACTCTCACATCCATACATGACTACTGGAAAAACCATAGCTTTGACTAGATGGACCTTTGTCAGCAAAGTAATGTCTCTGGTTTATATTAAATGGTCTAGATTTGAGATAGGTTTTCTTCCAAGGAGCAAGCATCTTTTAATTTCATGGTTGCAATCACCATCTGAGGTGATTTTGGAAACCAAGAAAACAAAGTCTGTCACTGTTTCCATTGTTTCCCCATGTATTTGCCATGAAGTGATGGGACTAGATGCCATGATCTTAGTTTTTTGAATATTGAGTTTTAAGCCAGCTTTTTCACTCTCCTCTTTCACTTTCTGCCATAAAAGATGATGTCATCTGCATATCTGAGGTTATTGATATTTCCCCCTGCAATCTTGATTCCAGCTTGTGCTTCATTCAGTCCAGCATTTCGCATGATGTATTCTGCATATAAGTTAAATAAGCAAGGTGACAATATACAAACTTGACGTACTCCATTCCAATTTGGAAACAGTCCATTGTTCCTTGTCTGTTCTTAAAGAGGGAGAATAGTTCTAGTTTTTTTTTTTAATATATTTTTCTAACATCTCATGTTAAAATAAATGGATTTATTTTTTTAACCTAATGTAAAAGTTGTACTAAATAATTGTGCAGAAATCCAAAATTATGCAGCAAGTGATTGTTTCTTTGCAAAATGATTCTTCATTTTCCACACACAATATGTTAGTTAACTAAGTAAGAGATGAGTGCAGTTGTGTGGTAGTTTGAGCATTCTTTGGCATTGCCTTTCTTTGGAATTGGAATGAAAACTGACCTTTTCCAGTCCTGTGGCCACTGCTGAGTTTTCCAAATTTGCTGGCATATTGCATGCAGCACTTTCACAGCATCATCTTTTAGGATTTGAAACAGCTCAACTGGAATTCCACCACCTCCATTAGCTTTGTTTTTAGCGATGCTTCCTAAGGCCCACTTGACTTTGCATTCCAGGATGTCTGGCTCTAGGTGACTGATCATACCATCGTAGTTATCTGGGTCATTAAGACCTTTTTTGTATAATTCTTCTGTGTATTCTTGCCATTTCTTAATATCTTCTGCTTCTGTTAGGTCCATACCATTTCTATCCATTATTGAGCCCATCTTTGCATGAAATGCTCCCTTGGTATCCCTAGTTTTCTCGAAGAGATCTCTAGTCTTTCCCATTCTATTGTTTTCCTCTATTTCTTTGCATTGATCACTGAGGAAGGCTTTCTTATATCTCCTTGCTATTCTTTGGAACTCTGCATTCAGATGGGTATACCTTTCCTTTGCTTCTTTGCCTTTAGTTTCTCTTATTTTCTCAGCTATTTGTAAGGCCTCCTCAGACAACCATTTTGCCTTTTTGCATTTCTTATTCTTGAGGATGGTCTTGATCACTGCCTCCTGTACAATGTTACAAAGTTCCATTCATAGTTTTTCAGGCATTGTGTCTATCAGATCTAATCCCTTGAACCTATTTGTCACTTCCACTGTACAATCATAAGGGATTTGATTTAGGTCATACCTGAATGGTCTAGTGGTTTTCCCTACTTTCTTCTATTTAAGTCTGAATTTTACCTAAGTTGTTTAACATATAACATCTCGATTTATTTCCTGGATTTTTTGTTACATGTACATACTATTCAGTGATAACATGTGCTGTGTTGAATACTGTAATATTAATGTACTGTCCCCTCTGTGAGATTTTAAGGAGCTAAATAAAACAGATACAAGTTAGGTTTCCTAGGAGACCCTCTGAGAATCCTCCAGGTCCCCCCTGAGATAAAGTCTTAGTTTGCACAGAACAGCTCAATTAACATAGAAAAGTTCTTCCTCCACTCAAGAATTCTTAGGAAAAAGTGGCTATAGAGAACTTAGCTGTGATTACCCTATCAAACAGAGAATTCAATCTTTTTTTTTTTTTTGGATAATCACTGGGGAAACTAAACCACCATCATATTAATGTCTTCTCTGAGGTCCTCAGAAATACTTTTACAGGCAGATATAGAGGAATCAAATTTCTTTTCCCCATATGCTACTTAATCCATTAGGCATTTCTCCCCTGCTCATGTTTAGTGCCTGACTCACCTCATTTCATGTTGGCTGAAGGAGAAGGGGGTTGTAGAGGATGAGATGGTTAGATTGCATCACCAAGTCAATGGACATGAGTCTGAGCAAAATCCGGAACACATTGAAGGACAGGGAAACCTGGTGTGCTGTAATCCATGGGGTCGCAAAGGGCAGGACATGACAAAGCAACTGAACTCCGACAACAAATGTTGGATATTGACTGCAGGGAGACTAGATGTCATGAAATTATTTCATGAAGGATTAAGCTGGGATCTTCTCCCTCAGGGTTCCAAAAACTGTCTCAGAAGCCTAGAGAAGTGTGGGACAAATTCCAGGTCAAATTAAGTATGAGTTGTTATAAAAGGTTTTGCCTATAGCCTAAAAAAGATGATCTCATTTTAACATTCTAGTAAATCTTTATTGTGTCATCATCAGTGACATTTTCTATTATTTATGCCATTTTGTGAAGTTATTGCATGTATTTTTTAAAGCTGTATTGAAATATAATTCAATTACTCTAAAATTCACACTTTTGAAGTATATGACTTAGAGATTTTTGCAAATTCAGAATTGAACAATAACCATCACCACTATCTAATTTTAAAACATTTTTATCAACTTCCTCCTCAAAAAAAAAAAAAAAAAAAATCCCTGGAAATAATAGCCTACCCCATTACACCATTCCTCCATTTTGGTATTGAGAAGCTTTTGATTTTTTATCTCTCTACCTGAGAACTGTCTAATTTTGCATGAGAAACCACAATAGTCATTAATGTTCCTTCTATTTGTGATTTAGGAACAGTGGCTCCCTCTTAATGGCTGCCCCAATGCACACTCTTAAGATACTGTGTATTCTCTTAATAACTAGTGGATATACCAGAAGATCTCCTTATACTTACTAAGGAAATAAGCATTTGAGCAAAAGCAGTCACACTATGTGAACTGAATACCTTCCCGGGGTCATAGTTGCTTGGGTTAAGAGTGTGGGCTCTGTTTTGAGATAGTTTCTTTCATTCTAACTTGCAGTGGTTGCTGATGCCAAGGAAAAGGTCTGCTCTACTCAAGTATTGATTTCAAAAGAAAATTTTAAGTTAGTTTAAGAATGCTTTCCCCCCCAAGTTAATATCTTGACTAGGATAGTATCAGTAAAAGGAAACTCAAAGAATTATCTCATTTAACTTTCTGTCTTCTAAAAGGGGAATTTTTAAGCTTTGTCTATCACAACAAATAAATGTAAATAGCCTGGTAGCTCAGCCAGTAAAGAATCTGCCTGCAGTGTAGGAGACCTGGGTTTGATCCCTGGGCCGGGAAGATCCTCTAGAGAAAGAAATGGCAACCCACTCCAGTATTTTTGCCTGGAAAATACTGTTGACAGAGGAGCCTGGCGGGCTATAGTCCATGGTGTCGCAAGACATTACTTAGTGACTAAACCACCATCAAAATCTTGAAATCTTGTAAAGAGTCTTTTCAACAAACTCTCTTACTCTCTTTTTTATTTTCTTCCATTTTCACTGGCTTATACACTTGCTCTCCACTATCTTATCCAAAGTTACTTTGGTTAGAAGTAATAGAAACCTATTTAAACTAACTCACATGTAAATAGTTTCTCTTTCTGTATTTCTGTCTCCTTCTTGTCTCTCTCCACCTCACACTATCTGCTGTTCTATGAACATAATTTAAAAGGACTACCCCATAGCTGCCAAATTTAAATATCCTCTGAGGTCAGATACTAAAAGAATCTAAATGATATCTTTGAATAGTAATTCCAAACTCTTTCAAGATAGAGAACATGATGGCCCAGCTTGCTCTGGTTTTCTCTCCTGACCCAGACAGATTTGGTCAGCGGATCAGAACAAGCAGTTGTCAGAAAGAATGGAGTTGAGTGTTGACCCAAAAGCTCATTCTTAGCTTTATTCTTCAGAATGGTAGCCCAAACTTTATTTCTCTAAACAATTTCAAAAAATCAGCCCCATCAGTCTCAATCCTTTCAAGCACATAAGAGTGTGGGCTTCTGAAAAAAAAAAAAAAAAAAGTGGTGGGATGGGAAAGAGTTGTT
>NW_011494935.1:4706563-4706704 GCF_000754665.1 Bison bison bison | reverse complement strand
CATTTCCTTCTCCAGTGCATGAAAGTGAAAAGTGAAAGCGAAGTCGCTCAGTTGTGTCCGACTCCTAGCAATCCCATGGACTGCAGCCTACCAGGCTCCTCCATCCATGGGATTTTCCAGGCAAGAGTACTGGAGTGGGGG